>NW_026734033.1:0-50931 GCF_028476545.2 Physella acuta
AGGAGTCATAGATCAGTACCCACAAGTTAGGAGTCATAGATCAGTACCCACAAGTTAGGAGTCATAGACCAGTACCCACAAGTTAGGAGTCATAGACAGTACCCACAAGTTAGGAGTCATAGACCAGTACCCACAATTTAGGAGTCATAGATCAGTACCCACAAGTTAGGAGTCGTAGACCAGTACCCACAAGTTAGGAGTCATAGACCAGTACCCACAAGTTAGGAGTCATAGACCAGTACCCACAAGTTAGGAGTCATAAATCAGTACCCACAAGTTAGGAGTCGTAGACCAGTACCCACAAGTTATGAGTCATAGATCAGTACCCACAAGTTAGGAGTCATAGACCAGTACCCACAAGTTAGGAGTCATAGACCAGTACCCACAAGTTAGGAGTCATAGACCAGTACCCACAAGTTAGGAGTCATAGATCAGTACACGCAAGTTAGAAGTCATAGATCAGTACCCAATACCTAGGAGTTGTAGACCATTAACCAAAATTATCAGGCATAGACATCAAACAAGGAGTCATAGACCACACTTAAGGAGTCATGGACCAGCAACCACTAGGCAGGAATCGTACACGACAATCTAGGAGTCATAGACCAGGTCCAATAACCGCACGTCATCAACTTTACTGCTAACACCAACAAAGTCCAAATAAGCTGAAGCCGACGCGCCGTTCTGTGTTCTCATACTGTAAGCGTGTGTAGCAATATCTGTGCATGAGTGTGTTTGCGGTATGCGATGCAATAAATCTTTACGATATTTTTTTTTATGATTCACATGTGAGCAAGAAATTCGGTAAAGTATCGATATTGATTTTACTATATCTTTACATCACCTGATTTGATAATCTAATAACCTGTTGCCTAATGTTACGTACAGACATGACGCCCTACTGACACACTGACAGAAAACTAAGCTCCCCCCCCCCCTCCGCCAAATCGTGGGCTCCGTTAATGACAGTTTTAATTAAGCCACAGATTGTCCCTGGTAATTGGGTCAGGTTCTGTAACAAATCTCGCGAATATTGTCCTGTTATATGTCTAGCCTTGAACTCATTGCTCATTAGCCAGACTTTATTTATATCGTCACTCCCCCCTCCCCCCCCAGTAGAGTGACACGGCACACTGGCCTAGTCCCCGAGTTCCGTCACAAGTAGTACTGACCTTGACATTCCTGTCACATTGTATGAAGGAAAATGGGAAAAAAAAAATAACAGATAGTCTGGGAACATGGGAGAGTTTTAAAATTATACAGTCTTGGGAGAGTCGAAAGAGTAAAAATATATAAAAAAAAAAAAAAAAAAAAAAAAAAAACCCGTCTTTTGAAGGTTGAAAGATTAAAAAAAAAAAAAAACATACAGTACCGAGAAAACTAAAAAAAAAAAAAAAAACCACCACAGTCCTAGAAAGTCAGAGACTGAAAAAAAAAACAACAACCACCAACAGTCCAGAGAAAGTCCGCCCCGCCCCTTCAACGTCTTCTGACAACCGCCTCCGGTTAGCAACATCCCGGTTTCACAAGACACGGATGTTGACAGCTATAACCTCATTTGACGTGTGGGGGGGGGGGGGGGGGGGGGGGGGGGGGGGGGGGGTGCAAAGAAGAGGAGGGGTAGTGCAGAGGAGAAAATTCTCATTAGACGGTGCATCTTTTTAACATTTCCACGACGAATTCCAAATCTTATGGTATCTTCTGAATCGAGTAATTCTGCAATCAGCATTGTACTTCAGCTGATAGTTACGTTCGCCAGACCATAAACGCAGATACACACACCCTTATATATATATATATATATATATATATATATATATATATAATATATATATATATATATATATATATATATATATATATATATATATATATATATACTAGACTACCCGTCATCCCTTGGATAACTGTGGGTTTCGGGGGTCATCCATCAAAAAACATCACGTCTGTCACTCAGAGGCATAGCGACCCTACCCGGCGCCCGGGGACAAAGTTTTCGATTTGAACCCCCCCCCTCAAACTTTTGATGTGCACCCCCCCCCCCCCACTCAAACTTTCGATTTGAACCCCCCCTCAACCTATCAATTTATTTTTCCAAACCATTTTGGCGCCCCAACATATGTCCCCCCCGCCCCCCCCCCTTCACCTCCCCCACCCCCCCCTCCCCCCCCCGCCTCCCCTCCCCACCCCCGCCTCCCCTCCCCTACCGTCCCCCCCCCCCTCCTCGGTACGCTACTGCAGTGTCACTTATCGTCACAAAAAACAGACCCCACATTCAAATATATGTTTTTTATCTTTTAAAAACACCGAAACCACTGATTTCGGACTATCCCTTCATAAACTGACGTCACAGGTGACCTACTCAACTCTACTTCACCTGCCCAGTGTCCTGCCAAGTCTCAGACACATTGTTTTTATCGTTTAAAAAACAATTCCAGCCGAGCATGTATCTGACCACACTATCCTTTCATATGCTTAGGACAAAGAAACAGATGAACTCTACTTCACCTGCCCTGTATCTTGCCAAGTTCAGATAGGCAACGTTATCATTCACATCTAAAAAAAAAAAAATTTCAATTTATTTTTCCAAACCATTTGGCGCCCCAACATATGTCCCCCCCGCCCCCCCCCCCCCCCCCCCTTCACCTCCCCACCCCCCCTTCCCCCCCCCCCGCCTCCCCTCCCCACCCCCGCCTCCCCTCCCCTACCGTCCCCCCCCCCTCCTCGGTACGCTACTGCAGTGTCACTTATCGTCACAAAAAACAGACCCCACATTCAAATATATGTTTTTTATCTTTTAAAAAACACCGAAAACACCGATTTCGGACTATCCCCTTCATAAACTGACGTCACAGGTGACCTACTCAACTCTACTTCACCTGCCCAGTGTCCTGCCAAGTCTCAGACAACATGTTTTTATCGTTTAAAAAACAATTCCAGCCGAGCATGTATCTGACCACACTATCCTTTCATATGCTTAGGACAAAGAAACAGATGAACTCTACTTCACCTGCCCTGTATCTTGCAAGTTCAGATAGGCAACGTTATCATTCACATCTAAAAAAAAAAATTTCATTGACATATTGGTCTAGAACCCGTGCCACCTGCATGAGAGCTGACTACGCTACCATTTTAGCTATTTACTCGTGACGTCACAAGTGAATTTTTATACTATATTTTGTGTCTCCTTATGCAACTTGATTTACGCGTATAGATTCTAGGTCTAGATCTAAAAATAAGTCTAGTAGTACTAACTTTCAAATTAAATTTTATCTTAAATAAGCCAAACAAAGATTTATATAAAATAATTAAGGCCTGAAATAGATTCTAGATGTAGAATTTACATTAAGTCTAGATCTAGAATTTACATTGAATCTAGTGACCTACATCTAGGCTAGATCTAGATCTAGAATCTAGATCTAGAAAAAATCTAGAGATCTAGGCTAGATTCATAAATTTCCTTCGATAGCTGATCTTTAGATCTAGAGAAATTTATCGTAAAACTAAATGAAAAAGACAGTTGAAAATTGATATAAGTGTTGGAACGTAATAAATACAGCAAACGGACGTATTGTTTAAGTTATAGCCGGCAGAAAATTAGCTTTGTAACGCGTTAAACTTTTGAATGGGCCACAAAGTCTATGATGGAGTCCGCCATTTTAATTGAACCAAAAAGTAAACACATCAAGGGACGTCACTATCCCCACAAAGTTTATTCAAAGTATTAACATTTAAAAAAAAATACGGTTAATTTAACTATGAATAAATCAATAAATTAATTAACGTCTTTAAATAAATTTGTGATTAACAGTCTGTCTGCATTAAAAAAATTATTCTCTACCTACATACTTGTTTACAGCTCTCCAGATAGAGTCGAACATATCACAATAGTCGATCAGGCAAACAAACAAACAAACAAAAAAACAA
Organism: Physella acuta; assembly: GCF_028476545.2. NCBI lineage: Eukaryota > Metazoa > Mollusca > Gastropoda > Physidae > Physella > Physella acuta. The sequence continues at coordinate 3,928 of NW_026734033.1, forward strand.
ACAAAAAAATAAATATTCAAACATGTAAACAAACTTGACTTTTAGTAGTATACTAGAATACCCGTCATCCGTTGGATAACTGTGGGTTTCGGGTTCATCCATCAAAAAACATCACGTCTGTCACTCAGAGGCATAGCGACCCTTCCCGGCGCCCGGGGACAAACTTTTCGATTTGAACCCCCCCCCCCCCCTCCCCAAGATTTCGATTTTCAACCCCCCCTCAAACTTTTGATGTGCACCCCCCCCCCCCCCCACTCAAACTTTCCATTTGAACCCCCCTAAACCTTTCAATTTATTTTTCTAAACCATTTTGGCGCCCCAACATATGTCCCCCCCCCCCCGGCCCCACCCCCCTCCACCTCCCCCCGACTCCCCTCCCCCCCCCCCCCCGCCTCCCCCTCCCCCCTGCCCAGTGTCCCGCCAAGTCTCAGACAACAAAAACGATTCCAGCCGAGCATGTCTCTGACCACACTATCCCTTCATTTGCTTAGGACAAAGAAACAGATGAACCCTACTTCACCTGCCCTGTGCCCCGCGAGGTCCTGATAGTCAACCTTATCATTCACATATAGGGCTTAAGAAAAAATAATTGAAAACGTAAAAAAAAAAGTTCTATTAATGTTTATGACACTGACTTTAAAATTTAGCCTTCATTCTCCAAAGCAAATTTTAAAATGCTTTTCTGGCATATCTAGCCCTGGCCACCTATACCATGTTTAAATAATGTGAACACCCGCCATTTTGCTCGTGGTAAACATGGCCTAAAGATCAGCTGTCATGCGTCCGGTCCGTACGCCATATTGTTGTTAGCAGCCGACCACGCCTCCAAGTTAGTGAGTAATCCTACTATATCTAGATATAGAACCTAGATAACAAAAAAAATCCCATGTATTCTCGAATTTAGATGATCATTGAAGCTAAACAAAGATTTATATAAAATAATTAAGGCCCGAAATAGATTCTAGATGTAGAATTTACATTAAGTCTAGATCTAGAATTTACATTGAGTCTAGTGACCTAGATCTAGGCTAGATCTAGATCTAGGCTAGATTCATAACTTTCCTTCGACAGCTGATCTTTAGATCTAGAGAAATTTATTGTAAAACTAAATGAAAAAAGACAGTTGAAAATTGATATAAGTGTTGGAACGTAATAAATACAGCAAACGGACGTATTGTTAAAGTTATGACCGACAGAAAATTAGATTTAGAACGCGTTAAACTTTTGAATGGGAACACAATTTTCTTCGATAGACGCCGCCATTTTATTGTACTAAAGAGTAAACAAAAACCTGTGACGTCACTATTCCCACAAAGTTTAGTCAAAGTTTTAACATTTTAAAAAAAAATGGGTTACTCTGCATATGAATAAATCAATAAATTAATTAACGTCTTTAAATAAATGTGTAATTAACAGTCTGTCTTAAAACAAAAATTTTTCTCTACCTACATACTATTTTACAGCTTTCCACGATGAGTGCAACCATGCGAGATAGTCAATCAGGCAAACAAACAAACAAAAAAATAAATATTCAAACATGTAAACAAACTTGACTTTTAGTAGTATATAGATAGATAGATAGATATATATATATATACATATATATTTATACATATGTATTTATGTATTTATGTATTTATGTATTTATGTATTTATGTATTTATGTATTTATGTATTTATGTATTTATGTATTTATGTATTTATGTATTTATGTATTTATGTATTTATGTATTTATGTATTTATGTATTTATGTATTTATGTATTTATGCATATATATATATACGTATATACATATATACATATATATATATATATATATATATATATATATATATATATATATATATATATATATATATATATATATATATATATATATATATATATATATATATATATATATATATATATATATATATATATATATATATATATATACATATACATATACATATACATATACACACACATATATATATATATATATATATATATATATATATATATATATATATATATATATATATATATATATATATATATATATATATATATATATATATATATGCATATATACACACACCTATGATCTCCTTTTCCCGAAGCATTTTAACAATGAGCTTTCTTAGTTGCTTTCCATAGATTTCCGCTGCTATACCAGGTGCAATGAAGGTGTTAAAGAATCATGGGAAGGGGACGTGTCGGGGTCGGGGTCGTAGTGAGTTAAGCGGGTGGTGGGGGGTGGGGGTTAATTCCACAATGCAGGTGACATGGTGCGTTAAAACCCCCCTCCCCCCTCCTCCCCACCCGTGTGCAGTGACGCGTGAGCAAGTTTGACGTATGACGTGGCGTGTGACCCACGCGTCATCGGTAACAGCTTGCATCCCCGGAGGACCTGTCCGTACATTGTGCAACATCTGTGACGCCCAGCACGGCCACCAGACCCCTCCCCCCCCCTACATTCAGGGTGCACGCGGCCGCACCCACGTACCACCGCCATGAAACGGAACATTGACTCGACCTCAGGATATCTGCCCGTGGATTATTCCATTTACAGCTGAGATACAATTAGAATGTGGTTACAATTTTGACCCCACTACACACAGCAGGGAATAACACACTAGAGATAAAAAAAAAGCAAGTTACAAACAGAAAACACGCATTCGGATTATGAGTAGCTTATATATATATATATATATATATATATATATATATATATATATATATATATATATATATATATATATATATATATATATATATATATATATATATATGTAGAGTTCACCTGTTTCTGTGACCTCGGATTATTATGGGATTGTGTGGTCATCCGCCTTTACGTTCCCTAACCTGAGTCAGGTACCTATCAAAGCTGGGTGGACTCAGGGACAGTCCAGCTCTCTACCGCTAGGCTTCCATCCAACACTAATTTTTTCTTATTTGTTTATTAAAAAAAATTAATACTATCATCTACTATTGGCTGTGCATATCTATGTTTATTTCTACCTAAATTGATTATAAAATCACTGAACTCTTATTTCACATATTCTAATAGGAAATTAATTTTTCCCAGCACTATATAAAAAATATAATTATTCTACAAAAACCTATTAATATACACGCATATTCATATAACTCTGAACTATTCCAGTAATTTATATTCTAAAGAGTAATAAAGAAATCAGCAATTAAGCTAATGAGAGTAATTAATATAAAAAGCTACAAATAGTTTTGTGTAGACAAAATACCCAGGTGCATAAGAATAGTAAATTTAAATAACTATGTGACTTTATGACTTACTTGACACAAAGCGATTATTAAAATTGAATTTAAGATACATTAGCCAGATTTGTTTTTGTGATTTTTTAAATAATCAGGCTTTAAAAAAAAAAAGATAAATAAAATAGAAAATAAATAAAACAATAATTTCAAATTGAAATGTATCGTCCAGATTGGCTTGTCCATAATGAGTTGTCTATAATGAGTTGTCCATAATGAGTCGTCCATAATGAGTTGTCCATAATGAGTTGTCCATAATGAGTCGTCCATAATGAGTTGTCCATAATGAGTTGTCCATAATGAGTTGTCCATAATGAGTTGTCCATAATGAGTTGTCCATAATGAACAATGCACTCATTAGATAGAAGGCATTGTGTGTGTGTTGGGGGGGGGGTGTAGTGGGTGGGGTGATGAGGGTGTGGTGTGGGGTGTGTAGAGAGTGGAAGTGTGAGGTGGATAGGGTGGGGTGTAAAGAGGGTGTGGGTTTATATGTGACGATGTGGTTCGTAAGGAGTGGTGTGGCTTACCACATGTGGAGTAGATTTTAGTTTGTTGTTTTAAAGAACAAAATTGAAGAAAACCTAAAATTTCTGCTTCATTTAGTGAGAATAAAATGGGACGGTGTGGTGGAGCGTTAGACTACTAACAACAATGTATGGAGTTCGTATCCCAGGTTTGAATCCGCTCGAAGTCTCTGAGACCACCCAGCTAGGGCAAGTGAAGTAGAGTTCACCTGTTTCTTTAACCCCGACATATGAACTGGTCATGTGGTCTGCACTATGCACAGTCGCCTTTACGCGAGTCAGGTACCCATCAGGGCTGGTTGGATTCTTAGAATGTTCTACGGACTTGAACTCTAGATTTTTAGGTGAGCAATGGACAACAACGTTATATGACTTGTACCAACAGTTTTTCTCTAATCTGCATCTCTCTTTAATCACATGCCCCATCGTTATACGAAACTCCTAAAATGAACCGTATAGAAGTTATTTACAGTGAATTATAAAAACAATACGATAAGCAGTTTCTCGCTTTAAAAGGTTATTAAAATGTATTTCTTACACAAAAAATTGCGTAATAAATCCTTGAGTTTCGTAAAGCATACACATGCACCAATACAGCGTTTGAGATTATGTTAGGGACAAAAAATGTCATTTAAAACAAGTAATTACTTGCTAATATAATTAGAATTTTTACGGCTAGCTTTGCTTTGGCTTTGATCGTGTTTTTATTTCGGGTCTGACTTTGGGAATGTGTAGGGTATTAATGTCAGAGTAATTAGGCTTCCGACTCTGATGTTAATTAATGAGACCGTAATGAGACGCTTTGGTGTTGAGAATTCAGGAATGCTTGGCAGACGGCGTGGAATATCAGACATGTCAGGCACTTTTAAGACCTCCAATTTAGTTTGGCGCGTTGTTTTCATTCAGTGTTTCTTCCAGACGTTTTTCTCCGGGGCGGGGGGCACTTGATGTTTTCGGGGGGGGGGGGGGGGGGGCGCGGTCAACATTTTCCGGGGGGGGGGGGGGGACGACGACGACGACGACACTAGTGAAAGTATATGTTTTCTATATAATTCCATTTCGTTCGAGGGGGGGGGGGGTAGACTTTCTTCGGGGGGGGGGGGGGGCTGCCCACCCGAAGAGATGCCTGGAAGAAACTCTGTTTTTATGTTGGGTTGGTTAACTGATGAAGCTGAATACGAATAATATTCTAAAGGAACAAACATTTATTTCAAAATACAAAACAATCTAATTTTATTCATTAAACTTAAAAACGTATTGTCATAATCATATTGAATAATAAAGTTATTTTAAAACATACTGAAATATAAAGGTATCTTAAAAGTATATTGGATTATCTAATTAACTTAAAAGTATACTAAAACACTAAGCAATCTTTAGAGAATACTAAAATGTGGGGTTCTTAAAATTATACTAAAACACTAAGCAATCTTTAGAGTATTTCTATGTTGACTCCTGGACATATTGTTGGTTACTTTACTGCCTGAAGTTCGAACTGGAAGGAGCTGAATCTCAAACATGTTTTTGAGCTATTTTCCTTAAACAAAGGTTTAAGTTTGAGAAAATCTATACAGTAACGGGTATTTTTTTTAAACATTGAATAATATATATATATATATATATATATATATATATATATATATATATATATATATATATATATATATATATATATATAACGCGCCAGTTGCATCCATCACACGGATTATGTAACCCAACACATACCGTTTGCTCACTACGAAAATCAATACTCAAAAGCAAATTTCACATACCCGCACGCTAGCTGGTTTGTCAATATGCCGAAACGAGTGTGCCCGACCTTGACATTTAGCGCCAACCTGGCCTCGTCTCTGGCACTGTTATTACTTTAAAGTTCAAGAACCTTCGATCCACTAGGCTAACCCGGTTAATTGGCCAGATATTGGGTCATTAGTACTTATATTTTTAGAGAAGGAAAAAATGAGGTCATCGAGTCTTTTAAAAAAAAATGTGGATGTACTCTAAGAACAGAGATGATGCTGTTTCAAATATACGATTCCATTAAAAAAATTCCATTTTAATTAGCATGATGGAAAAATAAAAAATAAAATAGAAACCTGGAATTTGATATCTTATTTAAACTTTTTATTAAATCCTTTGTAAACAATTTGTGAACTGTTTATCATTCCTTACCGACATATTTTTTAATAAAAATAAATAAATGACGCAGTTTACACGTAGCTCCACTGGGTCTAGGGCCGCCGACAAGTGTACTCAGACAAAACGATCCAAATCTTGTTTCTCCAACTGTCCCCAGTGGTAAACCATCTTTCTGCAACTATAAGTATTTTCTTTAATTACATCGTTGATTGCTTAATCAACTCATTGACCCATATTAATAATCGTTTGACTAAAGATATATATATATATATATATATATATATATATATATATATATATATATATATACCGGACAGCTAGCCATGGGTATCCCTTGAGCTGTTTTAGAACCCTTGAGTTAAATACTCACACACATACACACGCATAGTGTAACATTTTACATGGCTATCTTTTAACTACTCACATTAGATCGATGCGCAGTTTCAACAGATGTTCATCGTCCTTGACCTTCGAAAAATCAATAACTCTCTCTTTGTCGCTCCGCTGTAATTTGCGTGTGTATGTGTGGGTCTGTGTGTGTCTAAGTGTATATGTGTATATTTTTCTATGTGTATGTATGTGTGCGTATATGTGTGTGACTGAGTTTATGTGTGTATGTATGTATGTGTGTACATGCGTGTGTCTAAGTGTATATGTGTATATGTTTGTATGAATGTGTGTATATATGCCTGCATGAGTGTTTATATATGTATGTATGTATGTATGTATGTATATATATATATATATATATATATATATATATATATATATATATATATATATATATATGTATATATATGTGTGTGTGTGTATGTGTGTGTGTGTGTGTGTGTGTATAAGCGTATGTGTCTAGCCGAATATGCTGATGAAGCAAGATGGACCACACATCTGTTGTCTGAACACACGTGGATGTTGTCGATTCTTGAACCTGGACTAACATATATTAACCTAAACATTTCACACAAGCTAGAGAGTACATTTTATTGTTTCTAGGTTATTTTAAACATAATATAAGCTAGAGTGTGTATATGGTGTTTGTGAAGTTGAGTTTATTTGTTATGCGAATGTAAAAAAAAAAATGTGTGTTGTTTTGTAGAACAATAGCCATCCATATGTACATGCAATGTTTTGGGTAGGCGGTGTGGTGGGGGAGTCAATTAAATAGCTTTCAATGAAAGCACGATGCTATACTCATCATCATGATCAATATCATCATCAGAGGCGTAAGCATCATTTTCATTGTCATCAACACCATCATCATCATTACCTTCATCACCTTCATCACCATCATCATCTTCATCATCATCACCACCATCACCATCACCATCACCATCGCTATCACCACAGTCATCATCATCATCATCATCATCATCATCATCATCTTTATCATCATCATCATCATCATCATCATCATCACCATCATCATCATCATCATCACCACCATCACCATCACTATCACCACCGTCATCATCATCATTATCATCATCACCACCATCATCTTCATCATCATCATCATCAAATAATCTTTACACTAACTATAACATATTCCAGCAACAAGGAAGTTCTGTGTTATGGGCCAGCTGTCTCCGCCTGTGACCATCTTGTGGGTGGTTCTCAGAAAAATGCGGAGTAAAAAAAAAATGCGCAAGCAGAAAAAATGCACGAACTGAACAAATGCGCGCATGGAAAAAAGCGCGCACAGATATTAGCGCTATCAAAAAATGCATAAACGGAAAAATGCGCACACATATTTGTCCTATGCTATGCTCTTATTATGTGATCCAAATTTGAGCCTAGTGTCTAAATGGAAAGCTAATCCGTGTTAAAACAAAAACTCAAACGTCAACCTTTTTCTTCTTCTTCTTCTTCTGCGTTCTTAATTTAGTTTATGGTGGAGGCAAGTACAACTTCGTGGATGAACTGGACTGTGGTCTCCAGATTTGCAGGTGCCCCATATAGTTTTTCCTTGAGGGGCCAGTGATTGGATCGTACCTGGCTGTATGCCCCAGGACGTGCTCTGCTTTCTTCGGGGCCATGCCACAAGGACGTTTTCCCAGACCCAATACTTAATTTTTTATACATGTGCTCTTTTAGTCTGTTGTGGCCTGTTCTGAGTCTGAAAATTACGTGTTATCCACCGTCAACCAATATTTGAAAAAAAACAAAACAAAAAAAAACCCAGTTGTTAAACTATATTTAATTAAATCAATACGCTATTGGATTAAATATACGTATACAAACCTATGCATCGAAGTGCTAAATAAATTTCAATTAATAAAACTAAACGCTAATACTTACATGAAAATATATAACGTTGGTACTACAGTTAAAGAAAACGAAAACACACTTTTACGCAATAAACGTTTCCAACCTCACCCCCTTTCACTCCCCCACCTTCGTTCCCCACCTCTATACATATTACAAGACAAACATCTGTTCAACCAACTCACCAGCGTCTCGACATCAAATCGACATTAACGACGAAATAAATAAAAAAAAACAACAAACAATACAAATGTAATTATTGCATATTTTTCCACACCCGTCTCTGCTAACAACTGCAGCCTGCCTTCACAAACAGACGAACAGACGAACAAAGTTCGTGTAGACAACCCCGTAGGGTAGCAACGAACAATCAACGGTGAGACAAAACTCTACCAGCAGAGGCAATAAATTGCGACCGTGTTCATCCCCTCAGTTCATCCTGTCCCACCCCTACGCGGATTGGTCCCGCGCGGGTCACATGACCCGCCCCATCTAAATTTTGAGGCCTCAGCAGATTCTATTTGGCTGAAATTCAGGTCAGTGTTTTTTTATTATGACAAAAAATAAATAACAGTGCGCAAAGGCGAATAGAAATGCTGACAACACATTTGAAAACAAAAAGAGGGAATTTTTAAAAAGTTTTTTTTTATTATTCTTCATTAACATTTTTAATCATTTAAACTGATTGAATGTTGAAAAAATATTTGAATAAATTAGATTTACAATTCATTAATATTAACAAGTCTTTCTGCAAAAATATCTATCTCTATACTATATACGATTCTGTATATTAAATGCTAAATTAATTTTAAGAGAATGCAAGTAGTAGGCCTATAGTATTGCATAAACACATGGAAATTTGATATATGACTACCGGTATATATATATATATATATATATATATATATATATATATATATATATATATATATATAGGGGTCCATGGGAGGGATTATAACCCCCTAACCCCCCCCTTGCCTACGCCACTGGGTTCGGATGTCGAACCAGAGCGCGTAGTCAACCCAGCTCTCAAGCAAAGGCGGCTTGCCATAGTGCTGACCACACTATCCCCTTTTATGCCGAGTTCATTGAAATAGATGGACTCTACTTCATCTGCCCCATGTGTTTTGGGCACGAAAAGGAAAAGATGATGAGATGATTTTGAACAGACTCAATTTCCAATGATTTGACATCGATATATTAAAAAAAAAAACAAATGTGCTACTCTAGGCGACCACACACACTATTTATAACGCCAAGTTAAGCCACTTTTTATAATAGTCAATAAAGGCGTTGTACCATCCACAATGGATGAAAGTTGGAACATATTTATTTCTGTTTTGATTTAAGGCTTGCTTTCTCCCTCCCCGGTTATGTGTAGGCTTTAATTATTTTCTTATCAACAACGTGGCATTGTCTGATTGCTCATACTAAGAGGGGATAGCAACAATAAAAAGCATATTCAGTTATTCTCCAACCACCCAGCCACCCCCCTCCTATCACCCTACGAAGAACTTTAAAAAAAAATGGTATATATATATATATATATATATATATATATATATATATATATATATATATATATATATATATATATATAAACTATACACATATATTTAATATTTTAGAAGCGTTGAAACACGAATAACAAAAAGAAAACAAATAAACAATTTTAAAAAATGGCGCCTAACATTTCTAACACTAACCCCCCCCCCCCCCACCCCTCCCCCAATTTTTGTGTAAGAACATACCACATGCACACTAAACAATTCCCGTACATGACAATTGTGACTGTGTACCTCTTGTCCCAAAACATCAACACAGTTCGCCATTATTTTCATGTCTATTTGTACGCACCCGTTCACCCTTGGCTTACAACACAACCAGCAACTGCTTCTGAAGTCTGCACTCTGATATCTAGATCGTTGCTCTGTAAATCAAGACCTTTGACACAGGGTTAGGTCAGACACAATGGAGCTGGCAGGAAAGGTCTTGGAGTGAAGAGATCTAGGATAACCAAATCTCAACGTTGATGAATTTCAATTTTTTTTTTTTGCTTTCTGTCTTCCGAATCACGCTCCAGAATTCATCAAGGTCTTGACTTCTGGGGATTTTAATTAGTCGTGATTAGCATCTGTGGAAGTTAGCGTTGTTCGCATTGACAGCCCAACAAAAGAGGCGCTGATGGAAGGTGTATTTAAAAAAAAAACTCTGATAGAGATAGCAGCTTATTGTCTCTGGGAATACAGTTAGCGTGTGTTCTGTGTATAAATCGTCCTGTGCGGCGCGGTGTCTGAATTTTATAATTAGCCTGAAAGTTATGCAAGGGTAGGAGTGCACATATACAGGCCTGCACATGCGTACACACAAACACACATACACACCATGCAGTGTTTATTCCAGAATTTTTTCCCCGGAGGGGGGGGGGGGCACTTGCAATTTTCGGGGGGACGGGCTAAAATTTCCGGACGCGGGAGGGAGGACACTGTTAAAAGTATATATTTTCTATCTGAATTCTACTTCGATTGGAGGTGGATGTGGGGGGGGTTGTTGGTGGTGTGGTCGGGATGACTTTCTTCGGGGAGGCTCCGCTCCCACCCCTGAAGAGATGCCTAGAAGAAACTCTGCACACATGTATACATATATATATATATATATATATATATATATATATATATATATATATATATATATATATATATATATATATATATATATATATATATATATATATATATATATATATATATATATATATATATATATATATATATATAATGACCATGAAGTTAGGTTTTTATTAACTGTTATCAACCCATGAAGCGTTTTCGCATGCTGCCCCTAATCACAGAGGTCTAAAGAAAGTCAAACATTCATTAATTAATAATGCGAACCCATCTTTTGGCGGAACAGTGATGGGAAAAGCGGCCTGAAATGCTGTTCTTGTTCAATAGCTTTCTATATTTTAATTTGGCTAAACGATTTACTGATTTAAAGATAACAGAACAGAGAGCTTAGTTTTGCACTGCTACATATAACTGATATAAAACAATGAATTTTCGTAATTTTGTCGTAAATATTTGATAAAAAAAAACTTTTCAAAAACCACTTTTGAAGTTACAATAATTAGACTAGTCTATTTACTAATCGTTTTGCATAAATGCCCATTTTTTGAAGTGGCAAGCTAGAATCAATTAACTCATATTTTATAAGTACCACTAGAATGTTTAATGTAACGCAAATGTAACTTTATCCCAGTTAGCTATTTAAAAATTAAATAATACATACGATTTAAAGTTTTATTGGTAGGCAAATTTTAAAATATTTACTAACATTTTAGAAAATATTGAAATATTTATCAGCTGTTTCTACTTTTTATTGGTTAAAAAAAAAAAAAAGTAAATTAATGCGAAATAAAATTGTGTTTTTGTTTATCTTAATACAAATGGTGATGTTATTAAATATCAACGTAAGACGACGTTTTCGTAGTTTGGTATTATAGACATATTATGGACATGTTATAGATATGTTATAGACATATTATAGACATATTATGGACATAGTATAGACATGTTATAGACATACTATAGACTTATTATAGGCATATTATAGACTTATTATAGATATGTTATAGACATATTATAGGCTTATTATAGACATTATAGACTTATTATAGACATATTATATACATATTATATACATATTATATACATATTATAGACATATTATAGACATATTTTAGACATATTATATACCTAGACATGCTCTATCAGTTTACTTTAGAAATAGAGGTTTTTTATTGTTGTAGTGCAAGATATGTAGGTATTAAATAGTGAATAAAATGTGAACTGAAGAGATAAAATAATAAGATATTAGCCAGTGAAAAGCAGCTTCTGACTCTCTGTTAAAGAATGGAGTACTTAAAACCGGTCACCTTAGACACGCGCACTAACACACTCTCTAACAGAGTGAGACACATACACGCTAGCACGAGCACACGCACTCGCACACATAAACACACACACTCGCAAAGCGAGGCACATAAGTACTTACACATGTACTCACATGCAAAACACATACTCCTCACACATGCACACACACACACACAAGACCAACAGATAAACAAAGATCCTGACACAAACACACACACTCCTCACACATGCACACACACACACACACACGCACAAGACCAAGAGATAAACAAAGATCCTGACACAAACACACACACTCCTCACACATGCACACACACACACACAAGACCAACCGATAAATAACAATCCTGACACAAACACACAATTTCAAGACTTGAACTCCAATAATTCAGAAGATAAACATCACTAATGGAGATGTAAGCTGTTGAGAAAAACTGGCAAGAAAATGACACATTTTTCACGTCACAAGAGATTGTATCACGACGTCTTCATAACTATGTGCATTGAGAGAAACTATTCTTTAATAGTAACTTAATGGTAACTGCGGTACTTCTCATCAAATAAAGGGAAACAATCCTTTAACAAGTGATGTTGCACTGCACGTGAAATTAAGGGAAAGAAGTATATAACCAGTGTTGTTACATTCCTCGTCAAATAGAGAGAAACTATTCTTTAACAAGTACTGTTGTACTGTCCGTAAAAAAAACAAAACAATTATTTAACAGTAACTTAATGGTGACTGCAATACCTATAGTCAAATAAAGGGAAATAATTCACTAACAGTAACTTAATGATAACCAGAGGTGTAGCGAGGTGGGGGATGGGCGGGGGTGCGGACCGCACCGGGTGACACCATTTAGGGGGTGACACCAAGGCAAAATATAGCAAAATATATAGAGAAAAATTTGGGGTGGGGGGTGCAAATCGAAAGTTTGAAGGGGGGGGGGGGGTGCAAATCAAAAGTTTGAGGGGTGACTGCAAATCGAACGTTTGAGGGGGGACCGCAAATCGAAAATCGAAAATTGAAAGTTTGACCCCGGGAAGGGTCGCTACGCCTGGGGAGTGACACCATTAAGTGCCGCATCGGGTGACACCCGACCTCGCTACGCCACTGATGATAACTGCTATACCTCTCGTCATAAAAGGGAAACAATTCTATAACTGTAACAACGGTAACTGCTGTAAAAAAGTTCCCCTTTCTAACCTGACGGTCTATAGGGCAAGTGAAGTAGAGTTCACTTGTTTCTGTGACCTCGGCATATGAAGAGATAGTCTGGTCAGCACTATGTCCAGCCGCCTTTATTTTCCCTAACTTGAGTTAGGTACCAATCAGAGTTGGGTGGGCTTCTCTTCAAATAAAGGGAGACAACTCTATAACCAGTACTGTTGCACTGCGCGTAAAATAAAAGGAAACAATTCTTTAACAGTAACTTAACGGTACCTCTCGTCAAATAAAGGGAAATAATTCTATAACAAGTGCTGATACACTGCCAATAAAATAACGGGAAACAACTCTATAACAAGTGCTGTTGCACTACCCGTAAAATATAGGTAAACATTTCTTTAACCAGTGCAGTTATATTCCTCGTCAAATAAATGGAAACAATTCTTCAACCAGTCCTGCTGCACCGTCCGTCAAAAAAAGGGGAACAATTCTTTAACCAGTGCTATTGCACTGCTCGTAAAATAAAACGGAACTATTCTTTGGGCATATTTGAATGGTCATCTGCTTGATAGGTCAATGAGTAAGTCGTGTGGGTAGGGCTAGCGGTGGTAAGAATTAAAATAGCTAATTAACACGGTAAAATAAAATAACGTAACAAGATCTACATTAAATTAATTTACTGAATAATAGAGTACCCATGGTCAATCGGGGAAGTGGGCAGGGGGTCAGCGTAACTAAATTATTAATTATTAGCTTAACGTACTTTTACTTAATAGGACGAATGAATACGGTAGCACTGTGTTATGAGATATGTTTTTAATGACAAAATTTATGAGTCACCAATTCATCATGTCAGTGACCGACAAACCCCGCCCCCCCCCCCCCCATATATCAATAACTCCCCCTCCCACCCCTCCCCCGCACACCTATATCAGCCTCACCCTACTTTAACCGCCTTAGCATATTTGTCAAGCTAAATTCCGCTCTCGTTTTCAACCAGTCACATGTCAGATATAATTAATTTTTGCCTTGGCATGATGAACATTTGCCCCTCCCCCCCCCCCTCCTCCCCCCTCGATCCTGCCTGCACATCAGATAACGAGCTGGGTTGATACTAGGTCATTAATTAGGGATTTAAAAAAAATGAGTTAAGCCAACACCGTGTCTGCTATCTCGCGTCAATTTTTATTCGGACGTCCAAGAAACGATCGCCAGACACAGATACATTTAAAAATTTAAAAAAGCTGACTCAATATAATGTCATTTGTTTATTGTAATAGAAGGTGGGGGTGTATGTCTCTAGGCATGACACACCCTCCCACTAGGTTTTTTTCAGGAAACTCCCTACCCATACCCCCCCCCCCCCCAAGTGAAATAGAATAAATAAATACTTTTTATGTAAAATATTTACCAGAGCCAGTGCTCCCTCCGAATTATAAAATGCGCCCACATCCAAGTGATCACCCCCTCCTCCGACCCGGTAAAATGTCTGAAATAAACACTGCCCTCCCCTCCTTATCCCCCCCTTTCTACACACACAACCAAGAATTCAAAAACAAGAATTCAGAAAGGTCGTAACCTAATTAAATACGTAATTTGTAGATAATTAAACCTAATTAAAGAGTTACGTAATAACTTAATATATTCTGTTGTTGGAAATATCTACCGATTATGGCTGTTTACTTTTTATGAATGTTCATAACCTCCCCTACAAAAAAACTATTGTGCTGGATGCCTTTACAAAACATATGTATTAGGAAAGATCGTTGTTCTAAAACCCACCTAATTAATTCCAAGTTGTAGGTCACTATATATATATATATATATATATATATATATATATATATATATATATATATATATATATATATATATATATATATATATATATATATGCCTATATGTACAACATATAACAAGCGTGGGAGTGTGTCCTCTTATAAGATAGAGACACTGAATAGAGATTAGTAGATTGCCTACATTCGTCCATAGCCTAAAAGTTCACCAAGTACAAATAAAATTTGATTAAACTACTAAGTAAGATTTAATGCTCTCTCCAACCAACCATAATCCACTTCCCATTTTTTCCCCAACATTGAATGATTAATTAGACTGGACGGCCGTTGCTAATCGTTTAATCCAACTGGGCTTAACGTGACTTATAAAGGATTACCGCTCCTCAGTGAAGAAAGGCATCGGGTATGAGGTCCAGTTCTGTAAAGATGTGAAGTTTTATATTACTGTCAGCTAAACAAGGATATTGTTTGCTAAAGATTAGATAACGTGTAAATAACAAAAAATATTGTATGCTAAAGATTAGATAATGTGTAAATAGCAAATATATTGTATGTTAAAGTTTTGATAACATATTTGAATAGCAAAGATATTGTATGCTAAAGTTTAGATATTTGGTATTTGTCATTTCATCTCCCTAGGCCAATTGCTACACAAGTGAGTGCCATTTCATCTTTTTTTTTTAGCTATAACCTCTGACCATACTATCTCTTCATAGAAACAGGCGAACTTGTGACCCTTAGACCGAAGAGCTAACTGAAAGATTGCAACATTTACATATTTAAAAAAAAAAATTATTTATTTATTTACAAAGTTTGAAATTAAAAATAAACCGGTAGTGATCTCCCCTAAACTTTCTCGAATATTCTTATATAAAACAACAGGGGATGGTAACTGGGGATATAGTTATGATTTTTAATCCATTTTAAATACTTAAACTTTTAAAAATAGAATAGAATCTCATAAAAAAAACATTGCGCACCAAGCAAACGCCGAATAAAAACGCGTATAATAGTGCGCAATATTATTAGTACTTTAAAAATTTACATTAGTTTTTTGAGAAATCGGAAGTAGCGTAAATTACTACTTCCAGTCAACGGAAATTACTCAAAATTTAACAGAAGGTAGAGAATTAGATCTGTTACTTACATGTGAAATTTCATTTATCTATCTGAAATAGTACTCAAGTTATAGGCTTTTAAAAAATTCAAAGTAGGAAAAGTACCACTTCCGGTTATCGGAAATCGCTCAAAAGTTGATACGGATCTACGATTTTTATAAAATACTTATATATGAAATTTCATCAACCTAGCTGTAACGGTACTCAAGTTATCGTGTTTACACACGGACAGACACACACACGGACAGACACACACACACACAGACATACGGACAAGATTGCAAAATTATGTTTTTCCGTATCAGTGAGGTGTAAAACGTCGAGATTTGTAAAAATCTCGATTTTTTTTTTGCACGATTACAATACTTTCTCTATACTACGTATATACGAGAAAGTAAAAATGAAAATGTAAAAGTGAGTTTGTACTGTGTGTGTGTGTGTGTGTGTGTGCGTGCGTGTGTGTGTGTGTGTGTGTGCTTGTGTGCGACAGTCCGGAAAAATTTCATAATTACGGTGTATGATTTTCGTTCCTTAAAACTTAACTCGACGCCAATTAAATTCTCATTAAGATGCGTTTTCCTTTTACAACACATTAAAAAAGTAAGGAAAAAAAATATCCTTATCTGAGTTTAGAGGATAGTTTGTAGCAAGCGCTGATTTGTTTAGACCCCCCCCCCCCCACCTAGCTACGCCTCTGAACTAATCACATTTACATTACGCGACTAACCAAGGTGGGAAACTAATCGTAGTAGAAACAAACGAGGTCTCATAGCATACCGCCAGGCAGCATTGGTGGTATAAGGTCTCCTTGCTTTGTTGTTGCAGTCTAACCAGCCAAAAATACAACTGGATGATATCACGTTCCTAGAAAATAAGAAGGCTTGATGTGTTTAAGGTATTCATTAAACCTCTAGGATTTCCGCAGCTTTCTTGCTACTGAAAATATTACAGTGTAATCATTTCCCCGAAATATGTGAATGTTTTTGGTTGCGTCCCTTGTTGCAGGGAAACAATACATTTCTGCATTCTTTGCTGACTGACAGAGAGAAATGTAGATGTAGTATGTATAGTGTTACATTCATGACATACCGGGCTAGGCTTGTTCTTTTAAAATATGATCTTACACCAGATAATTTTTGTTAACAAAAAATAGAAATACACACACACACACACACACATACACACACACACACACGCACACACGCACGCACGCACGCACACACACACACACGCACGCACGCACGCAAGCACGCCTGCCCGCACGCACGCAAGCACGCCTGCCCGCCCGCACGCACGCACGCACAAACACACACACACACACACGCACACACACATATATATATACTTAGAGTTTCTTCCAGGCATCTCATCACCCCCTCCCCCCTCCCCCACGATGAAAGTCTACCGCCCCCAGAACGAAATGGAATTTATATAGGAAATATATACTTTTAACAGTGTCTGCCGCTCCCCCCCCCCCCCCCCCCCGGAGAAAAAAAGTCTGGAAGAAAAATTGTATATACCAAATGTGTGTGTTTTTATATTTGCTATGAGCCATACGGTGGGTTGATTGTATTTTTTGCCTGGCAGTCATTCTGGATATGCTTACACAGCCTTTGTCTACCCGGATTCGAACTTGAGACTCTCGGGTTAGCAGTTTAGCTCTCTCCCGCTAAGCCACTAAACGTATTTTACAGCCAATAGTCAAAATGTAAAAAATAAAACCAACCGTAGATAACAAGGTGTATGTTTATTGTTGTAAGCCTCGACCTTTCACCTGAAACTTAAATAAACGACAGCTTTTAAAATAAATCAAAGCTGAACAACTTTAACAAATGAATGAACAGATGGATTTTTTTGACGTTAAAAAATGAGTAAATCCTAAACATGTTGTTTCGAGATCATCGCTTTAACACAACCCCCGTACGTAGTTAAGTTTACCTGCTTTAAAGCAAGCGTTAATTTTTTTTTTACTGAAACTTTTGATGTCAATTACTTTCCAAAACACTTCAATACACTTCATTGTAAAACACGGAACGACAGAAACAGACGGTGAAAAAAAGACTCAAAAAATAAAAATAAAAATAAAACAACGTTTAGGATTATTATTATTATTTTTAAAAACCCTTTCCATATAACTTAGATGATTTCAACAGCGAAAATTGAAATCAAGACCCCCTTGACTGATTTTCAATACAGCTTACGATGTACTCAGAAATCCATTTAGTAGTTCTAAGGTTTCGCTGTATCCTTCCGCGCAGCAGTACTTCTTTTTTTCCCTCAGTTTCCCCTGAGAGGTTTAATAGCGTCGTGTGCGGGATTTCAGCCGTAAAACTACTGTGATTTTTTTCCCATTCGGGTTCTAATGCTTTTTTTTTATCTTCTCATTTTTGTTTCATGATTTTTTTTTAAACGGTGAGCATGCAGTGAAGGACGATGGGTAGGCAATTAGCCGTCTGCTAGTTGTATCACGCGCATGTACATGGGTCAACTAGAATGAGAGAGAAAACAGACATGTTAATTTAACGTGCGCATGTGTGGCGTGTGAGGGTGTGGGGAGGGTGGCAACGTGTGGGAAAGATGAGTTTAACAATCTAAACTATGTAATTCAAGCTCTTGAATTGCTTGCTAAAGTGTACAGTTACGGGACTGTGTGAATATAATATTACAAAAAGCTACGAGACTTTGAACCCCACATACCGTATGTTTTATGGCATATGTATTTGACAAATATACTATAATACATCAGCTAATATAATGTTTCTTGTATACTTTTGTCTCCCCCCCCCCCGACCTCCTTACAATAACTATGAGAACATATTGATAAAGCAAAAAAACTATGCTATGAGCATATTTTGCTAACAACTCCTACGCCATATTACACCACCCAACAAATCGAGTAATTGCCTACAACTCCGTTTATATTTTAATAGAATCGTGGTCTCTAAATAGTTTTTAAAAAAATCTGTTTACTACATACAGTTATGGGACGATGTGGTCGAATGGTAGAGCATAAAAAGCTAACTTGAAAGTGTCGAGTTCGAGTACGGGTTCAAGAAAGTACAGCGTCCGCAAGTCAGGGAAAGTTAAATGGGGCTGGATATGGTGCCGATCTTATTATTTCTTCACGTGCCGAGGTAATTAAAACAGATAAACTCTGCTTCAATAGACCCATGGGATCTTACTTTTGTTTGATACAATTTTTTACGAAATACTTTACTAAAACCTAATGTTTGAAATATGCAATATAGACATCAGTGTGTTGAGTGAGTACCTCTGTACTCACCGCGCAGTGTCACTGTAAATATCGAGTCGACATGCAGAGTTTCTTCCAGGCATCTCTTCGGCAGAGTTTCTTCCAAGCATCTCTTCGCCCCCCCCCCCCCCCCCCCCGAAATTTTTTTACCGCCCCCCCCCCCCCCTCCCGAACGAAATGAAATTTATATAATTTATATAGAAAATATATACTTTTAACAGTGTCCGCCCCCCCCCCCCCCCGAAGAAAGTCTACCGCCCCCCCCCCCCTCCGAAAATTTCAAGTGCCCCCCCCCCCGGAGAAAAAAGTCTGGAAGAAGCACTGCTCTTCGGGGGTGCGGGGGGGGGGAGTGGGGGAGAGAAAACCTACCGCCCCCCAAACGAAATGGTATGTATATAGAAATTATATACTTTCAGCAGTGTCCGCCCCCGAACATTTTCGTCCGCCCCACTCCCTTCCGAAAATTTCAAGTCCCCTCCCCCGGAGAAAAAAGTCTGGAAGAAACACTGTCGACATGGTTGTGGTGCGTGTTTGTGTGTGTGTGAGGGGGTGGGGATAGCTTAGTAATGTTTTTCATTATTCACATTTTTTTCGTGTAAAAACAATCATATATATATACAATCACTTTTTCACCTCTTGACGCTAGAAATTTTCTTCAATCAACTCCAATCAAAACCCCCTGGATCGTCGAGAGTACTGTACCATTTGTCAATTAACCCAATTTTCCTTATCCTAATTAATCTTCCCACCGAAGCCTTGAAACATCTCCGCCAGCGGGCAAACACACCACGTTGAAATCACACGTTGTGGATTTCGTAGTAAGCCGAGGGTCGGGCTATGAGGGTGGGGGGGAGGGTGGGGAGTGTGAGAGGGGGGTCGGGATGAAGTGCATCTATAGAGAAGCCACACTCATGCGGCAATGACGTCATCGAATCTGGGTCAGTCCAGTTATCCAAATCTTGGAATTCCCATACAACTTTTGAGTGTGGGTTTTTTCCCTCCCTTTCACTTTGTTGGCTTTCTATTTTACAGTGAAGAGAGTATGAAAACCAATTACGTACGGTACTTTTAAACAAACGTGATCAGGATACTGTGGGTACTAATTGGTTCAGTGTCGCTTCCTCAACCATAAGCCTAGCCCTGACCCTAATTCTTAGTCTTGACCAGAGCCATGACCCTAATCCTAACCCCAACAACGATACCGGAAGTAAAATACAATACTTGAGTCTTCTGTTGACGTTTTAATATAACCATTATTAATTTTAATGGTATTTCACCATAGAAAATTTTGAAAATTTGAAAAGAAAATTATTCCTAGAGTATTTTCTGTTAAACAAACTAGCCAGCTGACTATATTAGAGTTAGTAAAAGTATGATCAATGATTATATGATCAATATATATATATATATATATATATATATATATATATATATATATATATATATATATATATATATATATATATATATATATATATATATATATATATATATATATATAATATATATATATATATATATATATATATATATATATATATATATATATATATATATAATATATATATATATATATATATATATATATATAATATATATATATATATATATATATATATATATATATATATATATATATATATATATATATATGTTAGTTTTTGAACCTTAGAACCTCCACAAAAGACTTTAATTTTTGCCATGGCAACCATACTTTCAGAAGAGTCCATGATGCATGCAATTATTTTCATTTAAGTACCCTAACTTAGATGCACACAAATAAATATGTAAAGCTTATTATTTAAGAAGTTTTTTAGCCAAACCCTTTACATTTACTTCTGTAAAGATAAAAAAAAATCAGATAATTAAAATGGTTGCTAACTAGCTGCAATAATTTATCAAGGAGAATAAACTAGTTCTTGAAAAATTCATTTCAAAGATCGGAGAATTTATGTTATGTGGGAGTGTATTGGTGTGTATGTGTGTGGGGGGGGGGGGAGGTTGACTGATCTTATATGACCATCTTAATGGAGGGGTGGAGGTGGATGGGTAGTGGCTAATGCTGACATAGCTTAAGAGAGGGGTGGAGTAGATGGGGGTGACTGATACTAAATAACACATCTTAAAAAGAGCGGTAGGGGTATACGGGGGTGCCTGATGCTATATGACATGGTTTAAAGAAAAGAAAAGTAGAGGAGCAGTGGCGTAGCCAGGAATTGGTCATGGGAGGGTTCAAATATTTTTCCATATCTATACAACCCCCCCCCTTGCCTACGCCACAGGTGAGGTGGATGCTGAAATAGCTTAAACGAGGGGGGGGGGTGCATGACATGTCTTAAGTGAGTCTTAAGTAGGACTGAGTAGCGCCCCTGGTCTAAAATTGGTCACCTCCCTATATTTGTTCAAGTCTGTCCAAATTTGACCCCAGCCTATATTATGTCACAATTCTTTGAGTCAACCAAAACGAGGCTAATGTTCGGGTCGCCCCAAATGTGTGGAAGATTCGACGATGGATCTGAGGCTGACGTCATGATTCCCGAATACAAACAATGGCATGAAATGTATTTCAAATATCAATTTTCATTTAGCATTTGGGCTAGACTATTAATTTAGTTTTCATATCAAGCAACAAGATTACTTTACATACAGACCACCCCCCTCATTTCAATCATTGATTTAACGAAGTAAATATATATATTATACATCAATGAACTGCTGCCTTTGTAGTTTGTCCTTGGATAGACAAAGGTAATGGAATAAATCCAGAAAGAGAAACACGCTGAAATTGGAGTCAACAAGCCTAATGGTGCATAACAATTTGACATCTAATATTTAATTATTTTGGGAATAAAACTATACTTCAATTTCACGATGAAGAACGAAGAAGAAGAACATTGTATTAAATGGCAGATGCAAATTCTGTGATATGTATTCAAAGTTTTATTATCTTGTACACGAAGCTCACGTAGAATAGTTCTTCTATTGTTTTATGAAAGGCCGTAACAGTTTTTATTTTGGTGCCCCTCACTTGATGTTATGTTAAAAAAGTTAAACTGGTGTGTAAAGCGTTGTAGCCGTTGCATTTCTTAATTTTGTGTATAGTTTAATTCTTCAGCTTAAATTCAGCTTTTTAAACTTTTTCTCTACCCCTTTTCGCGCCACTTAAGTTTGGCGCACAGGGCTGCCGTCCCACCCGCCCTCCCCTAGTAACGCCACTGCCTACACAGAAAGATCTAGGGGGGTTGCTTCAGTAGGGGAAGGGGGAGGGCTTGCTCATCTAAAACTGTTTCATGGAATCAACATTAAATTACATATGTATTTAAAGACTGTTTTTGTATTACTATATTAACATAATTACGTTTGCTAGGTATTTTTTATCCGTAATATTACACATTCGGATATGAGGTCAAGAAAAACTGACCACACATAACGTATAGTTGGGGGGGGGGGGGCTCACGCAGGGGTGGTGTTTGAATAACAACGACCTCATGACATACTGAACAAATTATAATCAAACCACCTGCCGACTTAACTCTTTATAAAAGAAGAAACACGTTTTTTTAGAATCCCAAAATCAAATTTATTACAGCGCTGAAAAAATTATTAAAAGGGTAAAACAGGGAATAAATAGCCTCGCTACACGCGATGGAAAACGCTTGAAAATTTTACACGTGTGGTTTTTTGTGACTAGCTAACTGTAATATTGCCCCACGTGTGGTACTTCAGCTGTTATGGGACAAGTAAAGGGGCTATATAAGAACATCTCTACAGCAGCTGTCATCGTTTCTGTTGGTCAGGACCACGTTCGTGGCGTCCACCATGTGTGACCACGTGATCAGAAGATATCAGCATTCACCATGTGTGACCACGTGATCAGAAGATATCAGCATTGTTTGAAGGAGACCAGATTGTTGAGTGGCTAAATGGAACTTTTTTTTTTCGCAAGTACGTGGGACATCTTTCATCTAATATATTTGATTGTTAAATTTTTACAAGATTCGCTATCGATAAAATCAATTATCTGTTGGCTTGAAAGATAATAAGAATCCATAATATATTAGAATTTTTACACAATATATATATATATATTTATATATATATATATATATATATATATATATATATATATATATATATATATATATATATATATATATATATATATATATATATATATAGGGGTCATCCATAAATGACGTCACACTCGTAGGGGGGGGGGGGGTCCGTAATTTTGTGACGATGTGTGATGAGGGGAGGGGGGAATTCAGCTGTTGCGACGTCACATTTTTGCATTATAAAAAAGCAATGTTAGAAAACAAATTTTAGACGTTATTTCGCGTTTTAGATAACTGTTTTAATAAATTGTAATAGTTTAGACAAGATTTTGGAAAAATATCGATGTTTAAAAAAAATTCAACTGCAATTTTGAGGGGGGTTGTAGGTTGAGGTGTGACGTCATTTTAGGGGGGGGGGTCTGGTTTTTTGTGACGACGTGTGACGGAGGGGAGGGGGGAGGTAAAAATTGTCAAAAAAGCGTGACGTAATTAATGTATGACCCCATATATATATATATATATATATATATATATATATATATATATATATATATATATATATATATATATATATATATATATATATATATATATATATATATATATATATATGAAACGTAAAGATTTACGACTCTGAACATTTTATCACACCAGTTAAATCATACCTTGCGTGCAGTTACTTCCTCGTTTGATGCCCCTTGATACCCCGATCTCCTAGCTGTATGAAACAAATTATGACGTTTTTATCATTTTTAGCGTCACGTGTCTTGCCTTTGATACCCTCGTCCCGTGTTCAATACGTCACCACCATTGCCTGCTTTTATATCCACGTTCATCTCATGTCTATGTTACATAAAAAAAAAGTTGTACAACTATTTATACAAAGCCCAAAAAGTTGGATATTTGGTTATTACGGTATCACAACTTACGCCTCAGCATACAAGCTACGTACATAAATATTTGCTTTGAAATCTGAATAAAGGAGGAATTTTTTCATAACACTCACATAGTTCATGGTCCATGAATATGTTTAGACAGGTGTAAATCGAGGCGTTATATATATATATATATATATATATATATATATATATATATATATATATATATATATATATATATATATATATATATATATATATATATATATATATATATATATATATATATATATATATATATATATATATATATATATATATATATATATATATATATATATATATATATATAATTGAATTGATTGTGTAGAGTTCAGTGATCAAAGGGATGAGTGGTAAAGAATAGAATTAAACAGGGCGATTGTTTTTACACTGCCTTGGAGGGTAGAAAGGACCAAGTGTGTCCCAAATGTGGGATATTAAAGCCACGTCGACGGACGGGCCTACCTACTAGTGTCAGGCATCTCTATACACCCTTACCATGTAATGATGGTTCTATACTCATATACTTCATGTATCTAAGTAACGCTGTCCAAGGGTGGCACACAAAGTGGGCCACTGAACGCGTGAGTTTCAAATATAGACCAAATACAATTATTTCATTATGTAATATTATAGATCCAGGGTCAGGAATATTTGATAGAACCGAGGTCAGGAATATTTCCCCTAGTAAACTTGGTACCCCAGTGGGAAAAAAAATTGAGTGAAACCTGGGTAATGCAACACTGTTGTGTAACAAGGTTTTTTGAAAAAATAATGTAACATCAAGTTGAAACTCCCTACCCACCGTACACCCCATAATGCCCCACCCCTAATGCACCACCCCCTATCTACCGTCCACCCCTAATACCATACCCCCTAATAGACTAGCCCCTACTACCCTACTCCCTGATAAATTACCCCCTAGTACCCTAAACCCTAACACTACCCTACCTCTCTCTACCCTACTCCCTAATACAATGCCCCCTAACACACAACTTCCTAATACCCTAAACCCTAACACCCTACCCCCTACTATATTGCCCCCATTCCGCTAATAAAAAATATGAATGAACCTAATTAGCGAGGAAATGAGAAGACATATCCTATCATGCCTCCAACGTACTAGTAGCTTAGAACTTCCGACAAGCCGAATATTAAAAACAAATTAAAAAAAATCCCCCCCCCCCCGGGCCTCAAGCACGAACTGATGTCCTAACTAAATTCTTCCCGACTAGATCTTAGAGAAAGTCTTTTTGTTTTTAAATTGATCGTCTTTGAGTAGATTCATCATAAGTTTTCCGTGACTAAAATCTTTGTAACCAGAATACCGCTACGGCTAAATGAATGCTTCCACAACACTCATTAGCTTCCCTGATTAAAGCCAGGTACTGAATAGAGCTGAGTGAACTCAGGGAAGTTTCTCAGACTCAAAACCAAATGAGCTGAACCACATTTCGCAACCATTTTGCTATGTTTGCTTAGTTTGCTTTGTTTGCTATGTTGAAATAGCAGTGACTAGTGTACACCAGCCACCCGCCCCCACCTTTCCCACCCCTCGTATCCCCCCCCCCCTCCAACCAAGTCCCACGGCTTATGCTTTCCAATATCTTACCAATATTAATGGAGGTAGACCGGGGGGGGGGGCATAGAATAGCGGAAGTGTACCAGTTCCACACGAAGAAATCACATTTCAAAGGTTTCAAAGTAAATACTTGGAGATTGAAAAATTAATGAACCAATGGCCTTGACGTTGGTGAGAGTGATGAAATACATTCAACAAATTTTTATAAAAATGTTTGTAGATTTTGCTGAAACAACACGAGCAAGATATTTCACACTAAGGTTGAATGAGAACATGGGTACGGTATTACATTGGGTTTTGACCGAGAGTTTCAGCGAGATTGATATTTAATGAAATCTGATAAAATTAATAATAATAGTTTCGCTGTCTGTCTGACAAGAACGCTCTGTCTGACAAGAACGCTCTGTCTATAATAATAGTTTCGCTGTCTGTCTGACAAGAACGCTCTGTCTGACAAGAACGCTCTGTCTGACAAGAACGCTCTAGAGAAAACACAAGCAATTTAAAAACATGCACAGTAATTCGAAAAACGAAATATGACGTCGACACATTTAGCGTAGAGTAGAACATAATCTCAAACCAGAGAGTGCACACAGTAATGTAATGACGTCATTGATTCTCGCGTAAACATTGAAAAAAAGGAAATGTTGTCTAATCTAAATGGTTTGCGTGAAGAGTTTCTTGCATACAATTCTTCGGGTAGGGGCGAAGCCCCACCCCCCGCGTAAGAACGTCTGAGCCCCCCCCCCCCTCCCCAACTCAAAAGAAATTTCCTCATCGATACTCTATAATAAAATTACCGCCTAATTAATGTGTCTAATCTAAAAAGTGGTTTTCTTGCAATGGGACGGTAGACATGTTTTTTTTTGGGGGGGGGGGGGGGGTGGGGGGGGGGGGTGGTGTGTGGGGGTGGGGAGGGGGGTGGGGGGTGGTGTGTGGGGGGGTGGGTTGGTTTCAGTGTTTCTTTCAGACTTTTTCCTCCCCGGAGAGGGGTGGGGGTACTTGAAATTTTCGGGGGCGGGGGTAGAATTTTCTGGGAGGGGCGGACACTGGAAAAAGTATATAATTATATTTCGTTGAATGGGACGGTAGACATGTTTTTTTGGGGGGTGGGGGGTGGTGGAGGGGTGGGGGGGTGGTGTGTGGGGTGGGGGGTGGTGTGGGGGGGGGTGGTGTGGGGGGGGGTGGGGGGTGGTGTGTGGGGGGTGGGAGGTGGTGTGTGGGGTGGGGGGTGGTGTGGGGGGGGGGGGTGGGGGGTGGTGTGTGGGGGGTGGGGGTGGGGGTGGGTTGGTTTCAGTGTTTCTTTCAGACTTTTTCCTCCCCGGAGAGGGGTGGGGGTACTTGAAATTTTCGGGGGCGGGGGTAGAATTTTCTGGGAGGGGGCGGACACTGGAAAAAGTATATAATTATATTTCGTTGAATGGGACGGTAGACATGTTTTTTTTGGGGGGGTGGGGGGTGGGGGGGCGGTGTGTGGAGGGGGTGGTGTGTGGGGGTGAGGGGTGGGGGTGGTGTGTGGTGGGGGGTGGGGGTGGGGGTGGTGTGTGGGGGTGGGGTGGGGGTGGTGTGTGGGGGGGTGGGTTGGTTTTAGTTTAGAGAAAAGAGACAGCACTATCAGCCTAGCGCCCGTTGTACCCTTCCTCAACGGGCCATTTTTCTCGTTCTATATAATAGTTTCGCTGTCTGTCTGACAAGAACGCTCTGTCTGACAAGAACGCTCTAGAGAAAACACAAGCAATTTAAAAACATGCACAGTAATTCGAAAAACGAAATATGACGTCGACACATTTAGCGTAGAGTAGAACATAATCTCAAACCAGAGAGTGCACACAGTAATGTAATGACGTCATTGATTCTCGCGTAAACATTGAAAAAAAGGAAATGTTGTCTAATCTAAATGGTTTGCGTGAAGAGTTTCTTGCATACAATTCTTCGGGTAGGGGCGAAGCCCCACCCCCCGCGTAAGAACGTCTGAGCCCCCCCCTCCCCAACTCAAAAGAAATTTCCTCATCGATACTCTATAATAAAATTACCGCCTAATTAATGTGTCTAATCTAAAAAGTGGTTTTCTTGCAATGGGACGGTAGACATGTTTTTTTTGGGGGGGGGGGGGGTGTGGGGGGGGGGGTGGTGTGTGGGGGTGGGGAGGGGGGTGGGGGGTGGTGTGTGGGGGGGGTGGGTTGGTTTCAGTGTTTCTTTCAGACTTTTTCCTCCCCGGAGAGGGGTGGGGGTACTTGAAATTTTCGGGGGCGGGGGTAGAATTTTCTGGGAGGGGCGGACACTGGAAAAAGTATATAATTATATTTCGTTGAATGGGACGGTAGACATGTTTTTTTGGGGGGTGGGGGGTGGTGGAGGGGTGGGGGGGTGGTGTGTGGGGTGGGGGGTGGGGGGTGGTGTGTGGGGTGGGGGTGGTGTGTGGGGGGGTGGGTTGGTTTTAGTTTAGAGAAAAGAGACAGCACTATCAGCCTAGCGCCCGTTGTACCCTTCCTCAACGGGCCATTTTTCTCGTTCTATATAATAGTTTCGCTGTCTGTCTGACAAGAACGCTCTGTCTGACAAGAACGCTCTAGAGAAAACACAAGCAATTTAAAAACATGCACAGTAATTCGAAAAACGAAATATGACGTCGACACATTTAGCGTAGAGTAGAACATAATCTCAAACCAGAGAGTGCACACAGTAATGTAATGACGTCATTGATTCTCGCGTAAACATTGAAAAAAAGGAAATGTTGTCTAATCTAAATGGTTTGCGTGAAGAGTTTCTTGCATACAATTCTTCGGGTAGGGGCGAAGCCCCACCCCCCGCGTAAGAACGTCTGAGCCCCCCCCTCCCCAACTCAAAAGAAATTTCCTCATCGATACTCTATAATAAAATTACCGCCTAATTAATGTGTCTAATCTAAAAAGTGGTTTTCTTGCAATGGGACGGTAGACATGTTTTTTTTGGGGGGGGGGGGGTGTGGGGGGGGGGTGGTGTGTGGGGGTGGGGAGGGGGGTGGGGGGTGGTGTGTGGGGGGGGTGGGTTGGTTTCAGTGTTTCTTTCAGACTTTTTCCTCCCCGGAGAGGGGTGGGGGTACTTGAAATTTTCGGGGGCGGGGGTAGAATTTTCTGGGAGGGGCGGACACTGGAAAAAGTATATAATTATATTTCGTTGAATGGGACGGTAGACATGTTTTTTTGGGGGGTGGGGGGTGGTGGAGGGGTGGGGGGGGTGGTGTGTGGGGTGGGGGGTGGGGGGTGGTGTGTGGGGTGGGGGGTGGTGTGGGGGGGTGGGGGGTGGGGGGTGGGGGGTGGGTTGGTTTCAGTGTTTCTTTCAGACTTTTTCCTCCCCGGAGAGGGGTGGGGGTACTTGAAATTTTCGGGGGCGGGGGTAGAATTTTCTGGGAGGGGGCGGACACTGGAAAAAGTATATAATTATATTTCGTTGAATGGGACGGTAGACATGTTTTTTTTGGGGGGGTGGGGGGTGGGGGGGGGCGGTGTGTGGAGGGGGTGGTGTGTGGGGGTGAGGGGTGGGGGTGGTGTGTGGTGGGGGTGGGGGTGGGGGTGGTGTGTGGGGGTGGGGTGGGGGTGGTGTGTGGGGGGGTGGGTTGGTTTTAGTTTAGAGAAAAGAGACAGCACTATCAGCCTAGCGCCCGTTGTACCCTTCCTCAACGGGCCATTTTTCTCGTTCTATATAATAGTTTCGCTGTCTGTCTGACAAGAACGCTCTGTCTGACAAGAACGCTCTAGAGAAAACACAAGCAATTTAAAAACATGCACAGTAATTCGAAAAACGAAATATGACGTCGACACATTTAGCGTAGAGTAGAACATAATCTCAAACCAGAGAGTGCACACAGTAATGTAATGACGTCATTGATTGTCGCGTAAACATTGAAAAAAAGGAAATGTTGTCTAATCTAAATGGTTTGCGTGAAGAGTTTCTTGCATACAATTCTTCGGGTAGGGGCGAAGCCCCACCCCCCGCGTAAGAACGTCTGAGCCCCCCCCCCTCCCCAACTCAAAAGAAATTTCCTCATCGATACTCTATAATAAAATTACCGCCTAATTAATGTGTCTAATCTAAAAAGTGGTTTTCTTGCAATGGGACGGTAGACATGTTTTTTTTGGGGGGGGGGGTGTGGGGGGGGGGTGGTGTGTGGGGGTGGGGAGGGGGGTGGGGGGTGGTGTGTGGGGGGGTGGGTTGGTTTCAGTGTTTCTTTCAGACTTTTTCCTCCCCGGAGAGGGGTGGGGGTACTTGAAATTTTCGGGGGCGGGGGTAGAATTTTCTGGGAGGGGCGGACACTGGAAAAAGTATATAATTATATTTCGTTGAATGGGACGGTAGACATGTTTTTTTGGGGGGTGGGGGGTGGTGGAGGGGTGGGGGGGTGGTGTGTGGGGTGGGGGGTGGGGGGTGGTGTGGGGGGGGGGGTGGGGGGTGGTGTGTGGGGGGTGGGGGGTGGTGTGTGGGGTGGGGGGTGGTGTTGGGGGATGGGGGGTGGTGTGTGGGGGGTGGGGGGTGGGGGGTGGGTTGGTTTCAGTGTTTCTTTCAGACTTTTTCCTCCCCGGAGAGGGGTGGGGGTACTTGAAATTTTCGGGGGCGGGGGTAGAATTTTCTGGGAGGGGGCGGACACTGGAAAAAGTATATCATTATATTTCGTTGAATGGGACGGTAGACATGTTTTTTTTGGGGGGGTGGGGGGGTGGGGGGGGGCGGTGTGTGGAGGGGGTGGTGTGTGGGGGTGAGGGGTGGGGGTGGTGTGTGGTGGGGGTGGGGGTGGGGGTGGTGTGTGGGGGTGGGGTGGGGGTGGTGTGTGGGGGGGTGGGTTGGTTTTAGTTTAGAGAAAAGAGACAGCACTATCAGCCTAGCGCCCGTTGTACCCTTCCTCAACGGGCCATTTTTCTCGTTCTATATAATAGTTTCGCTGTCTGTCTGACAAGAACGCTCTGTCTGACAAGAACGCTCTAGAGAAAACACAAGCAATTTAAAAACATGCACAGTAATTCGAAAAACGAAATATGACGTCGACACATTTAGCGTAGAGTAGAACATAATCTCAAACCAGAGAGTGCACACAGTAATGTAATGACGTCATTGATTCTCGCGTAAACATTGAAAAAAAGGAAATGTTGTCTAATCTAAATGGTTTGCGTGAAGAGTTTCTTGCATACAATTCTTCGGGTAGGGGCGAAGCCCCACCCCCCGCGTAAGAACGTCTGAGCCCCCCCCTCCCCAACTCAAAAGAAATTTCCTCATCGATACTCTATAATAAAATTACCGCCTAATTAATGTGTCTAATCTAAAAAGTGGTTTTCTTGCAATGGGACGGTAGACATGTTTTTTTTTGGGGGGGGGGGGGGGGGTGTGGGGGGGGTGTGTGGGGGTGGGGAGGGGGGTGGGGGGTGGTGTGTGGGGGGTGGGTTGGTTTCAGTGTTTCTTTCAGACTTTTTCCTCCCCGGAGAGGGGTGGGGGTACTTGAAATTTTCGGGGGCGGGGGTAGAATTTTCTGGGAGGGGCGGACACTGGAAAAAGTATATAATTATATTTCGTTGAATGGGACGGTAGACATGTTTTTTCGGGGGGTGGGGGGTGGTGGAGGGGTGGGGGGGTGGTGTGTGGGGTGGGGGGTGGGGGGTGGTGTGTGGGGTGGGGGGTGGGGTGGGGGGTGGTGTGGGGGGGTGGGGGGTGGTGTGTGGGGGGTGGGGGGTGGGGGGTGGGTTGGTTTCAGTGTTTCTTTCAGACTTTTTCCTCCCCGGAGAGGGGTGGGGGTACTTGAAATTTTCGGGGGCGGGGGTAGAATTTTCTGGGAGGGGGCGGACACTGGAAAAAGTATATAATTATATTTCGTTGAATGGGACGGTAGACATGTTTTTTTTGGGGGGGGTGGGGGGTGGGGGGGGCGGTGTGTGGAGGGGGTGGTGTGTGGGGGTGAGGGGTGGGGGTGGTGTGTGGTGGGGGTGGGGGTGGGGGTGGTGTGTGGGGGTGGGGTGGGGGTGGTGTGTGGGGGGGTGGGTTGGTTTTAGTTTAGAGAAAAGAGACAGCACTATCAGCCTAGCGCCCGTTGTACCCTTCCTCAACGGGCCATTTTTCTCGTTCTATATAATAGTTTCGCTGTCTGTCTGACAAGAACGCTCTGTCTGACAAGAACGCTCTAGAGAAAACACAAGCAATTTAAAAACATGCACAGTAATTCGAAAAACGAAATATGACGTCGACACATTTAGCGTAGAGTAGAACATAATCTCAAACCAGAGAGTGCACACAGTAATGTAATGACGTCATTGATTGTCGCGTAAACATTGAAAAAAAGGAAATGTTGTCTAATCTAAATGGTTTGCGTGAAGAGTTTCTTGCATACAATTCTTCGGGTAGGGGCGAAGCCCCACCCCCCGCGTAAGAACGTCTGAGCCCCCCCCCTCCCCAACTCAAAAGAAATTTCCTCATCGATACTCTATAATAAAATTACCGCCTAATTAATGTGTCTAATCTAAAAAGTGGTTTTCTTGCAATGGGACGGTAGACATGTTTTTTTTTTGGGGGGGGGGGGGGTGTGGGGGGGGGGGGGGGTGGTGTGTGGGGGTGGGGAGGGGGGTGGGGGGTGGTGTGTGGGGGGGTGGGTTGGTTTCAGTGTTTCTTTCAGACTTTTTCCTCCCCGGAGAGGGGTGGGGGTACTTGAAATTTTCGGGGGCGGGGGTAGAATTTTCTGGGAGGGGCGGACACTGGAAAAAGTATATAATTATATTTCGTTGAATGGGACGGTAGACATGTTTTTTTGGGGGGTGGGGGGTGGTGGAGGGGTGGGGGGGTGGTGTGTGGGGTGGGGGGTGGGGGGTGGTGTGGGGGGGGGGTGGGGGGTGGTGTGTGGGGGGTGGGGGGTGGTGTGTGGGGTGGGGGGTGGTGTGGGGGGATGGGGGGTGGTGTGTGGGGGGTGGGGGGTGGGGGGTGGGTTGGTTTCAGTGTTTCTTTCAGACTTTTTCCTCCCCGGAGAGGGGTGGGGGTACTTGAAATTTTCGGGGGCGGGGGTAGAATTTTCTGGGAGGGGGCGGACACTGGAAAAAGTATATCATTATATTTCGTTGAATGGGACGGTAGACATGTTTTTTTTTGGGGGGGTGGGGGGTGGGGGGGGGCGGTGTGTGGAGGGGGTGGTGTGTGGGGGTGAGGGGTGGGGGTGGTGTGTGGTGGGGGTGGGGGTGGGGGTGGTGTGTGGGGGTGGGGTGGGGGTGGTGTGTGGGGGGGTGGGTTGGTTTTAGTTTAGAGAAAAGAGACAGCACTATCAGCCTAGCGCCCGTTGTACCCTTCCTCAACGGGCCATTTTTCTCGTTCTATATAATAGTTTCGCTGTCTGTCTGACAAGAACGCTCTGTCTGACAAGAACGCTCTAGAGAAAACACAAGCAATTTAAAAACATGCACAGTAATTCGAAAAACGAAATATGACGTCGACACATTTAGCGTAGAGTAGAACATAATCTCAAACCAGAGAGTGCACACAGTAATGTAATGACGTCATTGATTCTCGCGTAAACATTGAAAAAAAGGAAATGTTGTCTAATCTAAATGGTTTGCGTGAAGAGTTTCTTGCATACAATTCTTCGGGTAGGGGCGAAGCCCCACCCCCCGCGTAAGAACGTCTGAGCCCCCCCCTCCCCAACTCAAAAGAAATTTCCTCATCCATACTCTATAATAAAATTACCGCCTAATTAATGTGTCTAATCTAAAAAGTGGTTTTCTTGCAATGGGACGGTAGACATGTTTTTTTTTTTTTTTTTGGGGGGGGGGGGGTGTGGGGGGTGGTGTGTGGGGGTGGTGGGGGGGTGGGGGGGGGGTGGGTTGGTTTCAGTGTTTCTTTCAGACTTTTTCCTCCCCGGAGAGGGGTGGGGGTACTTGAAATTTTCGGGGGCGGGGTAGAATTTTCTGGGAGGGGGCGGACACTGGAAAAAGTATATAATTATATTTCGTTGAATGGGACGGTAGACATGTGTTTATTGGGGGTGGGGGGTGGTTGAGGGGTGGGGGGGTGGTGTGTGGGGGGGAGGGGGGGTGGGGGTGGTGTGTGGGGGTGGGGTGTGTGTGGGGGGGGGGGTGGGGGGTGGTGTGTGGGGGTGGGTTGGTTTCAGTGTTTCTTTCAGACGTTTTCCTCCCCGGAGAGGGGTGGGGGTACTTGAAATTTTCGGGGGCGGGGGTAGAATTTTCTGGGAGGGGGCGGACACTGGAAAAAGTATATAATTATATTTCGTTGAATGGGACGGTAGACATGTTTTTTTTTTGGGGGGGTGGGGGGGTGGGGGGCGGTGTGTGGAGGGGGTGGTGTGTGGGGGTGAGGGGTGGGGGTGGGGGTGGTGTGTGGGGGTGGGGTGGTAGGGTGGGGGTGGGGGTGGTGTGTGGGGGTGGGGGGGTGGGGTGGGGGTGGTGTGTGGGGGGGTGGGTTGGTTTTAGTTTAGAGAAAAGAGACAGCACTATCAGCCTAGCGCCCGTTGTACCCTTCCTCAACGGGCCATTTTTCTCGTCCTTAATGTTGTCACATGAGAAATCTTCGTGCATTTGTAATTTCCAGCACTGCTAATCTGGTCTGTGGAGCTTCTTTACACTTGTAAGGACATCCTCACAAGTGACAAAGGGTGTCTCAACAGTTGGCATATAATACACAGCTATGTATATAGACAGAGAAATTGGTCTAGTTTTTGTACGTAAATTAATTTTGAATGGTTTAGTTTACAGTAAACCGTTAGAGGACTTAAAGTATTTCGCTTATAAAATTTGACAAAATAGAAAAAAAAAATGCCTTTTGATTAGTAATTTCACATTAGTAATTAGTAATCTGTGATAATGATGTATCCAATGACTTTGAGCATTGAAAGCAATGAAAAAAATACAATTTTAGAGAATGTGGTTCATTTATGTGTACGTGTTGTAACAATACTCATTATTAAAACTTTTAGCATAAAAGTATTTTGATTTTTTTTTAAAGTAGAAAAATACCATTAGGCATTCGGGGGATAATTTAACAGCTTGTATGAAATAATAATCTATTAAAATTCATTTAAATCGATGATTAAAACAAAATGTTTAAAAAAAGAATATTATTCTTGAATTTTCTATAATAAAACAATATTTAGCTGAAAACCACAGAGAACTTATTTTTTCTTAAAGTATGTATTACTTCTGTATTTTTCAGTTGATAGCTATATTCTCTATAGGAAGATTAATCAACATACAGTAGAACAATACATGTAACCTGGCCTATTACAGTATTAAAAACTGTATATTATGTATATCCATAAAAATAAAAAAACAAAAATATTTCTTATCTAAGTGCGACAACCTCAGAAAAACAGTACAGATAATTACTCTCCCGGTAGGTTCCCTTTATCTTTGTTTTTAATCATAGTTTATGATACCTAAATACATAATTTTATGATTCCTTGGGCAATATAAAATCATTTATATATGTATATGTATATGTATATATATATATATATATATATATATATATATATATATATATATATATATATATATATATATATATATATATATATATATATATATTTGGTTCGAAGATTACTATTTACCTATGACTAAATTAGTCCAAATAATGTATCCTGAGTTATGCAACTCAAAAACTAAATAAACTTTTACTTTTAGGTGATAGGTTGCCTCCCTTATAATATCGATAAGCTATTGCTATAAGTGATTGCAGCTTGCAATTGTTTAGTTACTTGTTGACATCTACTCAAGTGAGTGGCAATAAGTTAACTAGTAGAACTAGATACTCTTATTAAATTAAAGTACATTGGGCAAGTGCGAAGCAAATTTAATATTTAATAAAGTAGAATTAATATCGAACAATGAGTACAATTCAGTGTCTATGGAAAAAGATATAGAGTCTATGTGTGTGATATTTATCCCCTTCTAGTTTTATAATGTATCACGTAGCTCTTATTAATGTGAATGTGTTTTGGCTTAAGAAAAACGACTATGAGTTAGCAAAGTAACGTTATCTATTAAACTACATAAATAGTCTTGAAATATTTGAAAATTTTTTTTTTCTTTTTCACCTAAAGAATAACTATACAAACTAGTTAGATTTTATAATTTATTGGGCTTATTTAAATTAAGAACCATTTTCAGAATTTAAGCCTTGTGAGGATCTAGCAACCAGGTAGTTACATAACATCTACCTTCAAAACACAACACCATCGTCGCATTAGAAGCATACAACAGATGATTTCTGATTGGATAGTGTAATTCCATACAGAATGATGTTATATTTAGAGTACTGTATGTCATAAACAAAAGTAATAACAATAAAATGAAGATGCTTTTAGAATATGTGTATTGATAAAATAAAAAAAAATGCAAAGCTTCAAAAGATAACAAAGAAATATTTGTAATAGAAAAATGAAATAGGGAAAATAAAAATTAAACATGGGAACTGTGTATAATTGTGTACAGGCAAAAAATAGTTGTGAAACAAAGACATTTATAATTGTAGCTTTTAATTCAACCTAGATATTATAAAATACAAATAAATTTTAAAATCTTATAACTCTACGTCACTAAGTACGTGCGTGGTACAGAAAATATATTTTTGTATACAGCACATGGTTAACATGAGGATTAGCTTTATTTATAAAATAATAAATTTGTCTTCCGTATCACCGTGTGTAATGTTTGATATAGCTCATATAAAATTTAGATATAAATGATTATTATTTGAATTATTAATATTGGCAATTGGCATTGAGATAAGACAAACTGTATAACGCAGGCCTACATAAGTTGTATTTTTAAAAATTAGGACATCTAATAAATATTTTAAAAATAAATAAAATTACCTTCACAAAGAAAACAAACAACCATTTGTGTGCTTCAGTGACATAAATCTGTTGCTAAGAATTATATTTTTAAAATGAAATTTCATAATAGATTTTTTTACAAGATTGTTTCTATTTTAAAATTTTGGCTGTAGGGGTATGCGTATAAGTTAAAATATGTTGAGTACTAAGGACCTTCGAACTGTTGGTTAACCGACACTCTCCCCGCAGTAATTGCCTTCTGAGTTTGATCCACTGTGTACATGGCGACTATGAAGAGGGTTACAGCCTACTCTGTACACATACGCTCCAACACTTCCTGGACAGGTATCTGTTGTGTACCAGTACCTGGTGTACCTGTCATCCGTCACACGTTTGTGTGTCCATTGTCCTACAGAGACCTGTTTAGGACAGCCATGAGGATGTGACACTATAACGGTCAACTTGTCCTCATCAACAACTCTCCAGTATTTTTTCTCCACTTCCCTACATAGATAATCAAAGCGTCGACACTTCATGTCCAGTTCATCTATCAACTCTAAGTCACATGTCACATAACTCAACTGACACAAGTCTCCCTCAATGTTTGCCTCACCCACCACCTCCCAGCCATCAAGACTGACTACTGGACTTTTATTGTAATCAAAACCTAAAACACATCTGGTCTGTCTCGCCTCACTGGCATCAAATACTATTATTGTGGCTGTGTCCAAGAAAATCTTTCC
The DNA here is from genome assembly GCF_028476545.2 of Physella acuta. Taxonomy (NCBI): domain Eukaryota; kingdom Metazoa; phylum Mollusca; class Gastropoda; family Physidae; genus Physella; species Physella acuta. Next base: position 41,492 of record NW_026734033.1, read on the forward strand.
CCACACCTTACTGGGCGTGCCAGAGGTTTGACACTTGCCACAACGACAAGTTCCGTCACTCTCTGTGTACTTGTCCACACTCCACACCCTCCCCGTCCCTAACCTCATTATGTAACTTCCTCTGTCATTATAACATGGATATAGAACTTGAGAATCCGGGTAAAACTCTGGTCTCTCTAGACTGGTGAATGTAGTCTTTACCTGGACAGTTAGGGCTGCCAATGTTTTGATTGTCTTAAACATGAGCTCGTCCTCACAGTAACGTGAGGGAAATCTGTAAGAGGTATAAAACCTTTGTGACCTGGATTCTTCTTAAAGCCAGTAACATTTTTGTGTAGATCAGCTATTCCCCCAGAGACAAGCATCGGAGCGTTATGATTTCCTACAAAAACAACGTTTAAAACTTAGTAAATATATTATTTCATTTTAAAATTTATTGATATTGTTTATTGGACACAAAAGGCATAATGTGGTTATTAATCGTTTTGTTTTATTGTGTCAATGGTTGGATTGGTGATAAAGAGCAAAGTTATATACAATTGCTAGGGATTTTTCTTTATTACTTTTGTATTTTTGTTGTTATTTTGAGTGATTGGATGAATAGTTTGATAAAAGTTGAGAAAATATTACACATTTCTTTCAAATATTCGGATGTGTATAATACAAACACATAATACTCTGCAATAATGTTGTTTGGTCATTCATAAATGAAGGCACACTTATAGAGGACGTAGGTGTGTTAGGAATTTTTAATCGATGTGACCTAGGCCTTGGAACGTGAGGTAACTCATTTGCATTTAATAAACAATGTTTGAAATTTACGGTTAATAGGTATTTAACATTTTCAAAAAATGTTTGCTAATTGTAGTAAATACTTATTTAATACTTATTAATACATATAATTTTGATCCAACTCATTTAGATTTGAAAATGAAACGGCTGTAAACAATTACGGGAGGGTAGGTAGCCTAAAGTTTTGACGCCATTAAAGGAATGGGTCTGAGTATTGTGACGATGTGGAGGCAGTATTTCTTCCAGTTATTTTTCCGGGGGGGGGGGGGGGGGGGGCACTTGATATTTTCGGGGGGAGGGGGAGGGGAGGAGGGCAACACTGACATTGACACTGGTAAAAGTATATGTTTTCTATATAAATTCCATTTCGTTTGCCTGGAAGAAAATCTGTGTGGAAGTGGATGGTGAGGTGATGTCGTCTTATGATGATCCATATTTATAATTTCCAAAAGCATTAAAGCTATGTCGTAAAACCAGATTCGCCTTTTAACATCATTTTACAATGTATTCAATAACGTAGATATTTTCGAAAATGATGACAAAAACGCGATTTGTTTGTGGCTAGATAAACGTTCCTTAAACTTCATCAATATATTTATAATCACAAAATAAACATTTTAGATGTACTGTAACTGCCTAATGCCAGCCAGACAGTCGGTCAGTCAGTCAGTCAGTCAGACAGACAGACAGACAGACAGACAGACAGACAGACAGACAGACAGACAGACAGACAGAAAGACAGACAGACAGACAGACAGACAGACAGACAGACAGAAAGACAGACAGACAGACAGACAGACAGACAGACAGACAGACAGACAGACAGACAGACAGACAGACAGACAGACAGACAGACAGACAGACAGACAGACAGACAGACAGACAGACAGACAGACAGACAGACAGACAGACAGACAGACAGACAGACAGACAGACAGACAGACAGACAGACAGACAGACAGACAGACAGACAGACAGACAGACAGACAGACAGACAGACAGACAGACAGACAGACAGACAGACAGACAGACAGACAGACAGACAGACAGACAGACAGACAGACAGACAGACAGACAGACAGACAGACAGACAGACAGACCAGACAGACAGAAAAACAGACATATATATATATATATATATATATATATATATATATATATATATATATATATATAGAGAGAGAGAGAGAGAGAGAGAGAGAGAGAGAGAGAGAGAGAGAGAGAGAGAGGGGGGGGGGGGGGAGAGAGAGAGAAATTAGATAGATAGAGAGAGATAAATGTATACATAGACATGCCTTGTTCACTTGTAAGTATGTGTATACGTATCTGTGTATGTATTTAAATATATCTTATTTAAGTTTTAAAATGTTTTTGTCTGTCTGTATTTCTGTTATGCACTATTATGCACATCTTTATTTGGCGGTCGCTTGGTGCGCAATTCTTTTTTATATGAAATTCTATTCTATTTTTAAAAGTTTAAGTAATTAAAAATCATGTCTATATTCAGTTATATAAGAATATTCGAGAAAGTTTAGGGGAGATCACTCCCGGTTTATTATGTATAGGAATATGAGTAACATAGCAACCAAATACTTTTTTACAACGTTTGTATCCGCAAGACGCACTTTGCCCCCGATGGGTATACTAAATTTGCAATCAAATTACTTATAATTTTACATATTCCATTGCATAATATACAAAATGTCAAGATTAAATTGATTTAATCAATTTAAGTTCTTTGATTGTTGTAAAACGTTTTGCAAAACGTTTCATAGCTGACGAAAAGCCTTGTAATGTGTTAATGTTCCAAGTGAACCAGTTCTATTTATTTGTCGCTGGTTTTTATTACCAATTGATATATAGATTTGTAAATTTCCAATGTAGTTTCACCTCAATCAACTTCGGTGGTCGGTGTATTTGGTGTCAACCCACCCCCCTACCTTTTTGTCGAGTGGCCTCAACTTATATTAATCCACCTGGAAAAAGCTTTGAGGGGCCTAATTCATCAGTTATTAATTCAAGTGGAAACTTCATTACTTTTGTAGAAAATAATTATATTTGGTGTCAGCCTCATCCCAGTAGTCGATAGACGTATCAGTTTTATAATTCTCAATAAAAGCTTTTCCCTTAGGCAAATGTTACAACGTTTTGTTGGTGTAACTCCCCCCCCCCCCCACCCCGTTATAGCTTTTAAACTGTGCACAGATAATAATAAAGATGTTTATTATTACGGTTATTAATACTGCTGAATGAGGCATTTTTTTCTCAATAATTAGCAGATTTACATCATGGTGTCTTCCCCCCCCCCCCCCCTAATCTTGTCGGAATTTGTCAACTTGGCTCTTAGAAGACTATTTAACTCTAATTAATCATTCATTTAACTGGAGCGATCATTGTTTTTCTCTATATATTTTGCCTTGGTGTCACCCCCCTAAATGATGACACCAGTTGCGGTCCGCGCACCCCCCACCCCCTTGCGACGCCTATGCAATCTAATACGACGATATGTATAAGCATTCAAATCTATAAACTGTCGACCATCGTTTGGTTGTTTTAAATGTTGCAAAGCAAACGGGTTACAATAATATGTATTAGACCTTATTAATGTTACTAAAATGTTACTCCTAAAAATAGAAATAAAAGTCATGTTGTCTTTGACAAAATCAATTTCTTTAACTACATTAGCAAATTATATACTATTTTGAAATTTCAAACAAAAAAAATAAAATAAAAATATATTAATTACCACGATTGTTAAAACCTCTTTCTTTTTCTTCAACGAGTCGCTGTTTTGATAGCACTGAAAATATATTTATGTAACACGTTGAAAGCTAGTTAAACTACAATACATTTTCAGCTTTAAAAAATTAAAAACAAAAAAACTCAACGAACCCATTCAATACTTTCTGTGTTATATCGTGTTTCATCTTTTGTAGTATTTGGTACATCATCGCAGATTTTTTAAAAAGGTATTTAGATTTAGTTTAAAATAATAGCTCGACTCTTTGCTTCATGGGGGCTTAGTAACCCAAACCTTACTTTCAAACATTCAATTTTTTTATCTCCCCTGCTGTTTTCTACCCATTGCCATTCTTTAGCTTTTCAATACAATGTTTGCATTGTAATTTGAGCTATATTTCAAGCATACCGTTGCATTAATGGTCTGTCTATTCTGCACATTCTAAGTATATACGTAATGTATCTAGACTAGTAGAACGTGAGATGCCTATAGGTGTCAAAAACAGGGATAAGCTTTGTGGTTCTTAAGCGATTTCATGATATAAAATTTTGAAAATTGGCGAGTTCGAATCCCGGGTTTGAGTCCATAGCAACCATTTTAAGCACGAAGTAAACTGCACAATTTGGTCCCAACACCCACCTCTGTCTTTTCAATTTTTATGAAATGAATAAATTGACGCGTAATAATATTTTAATACAGTATTTTATTATCTTTAATTTCTCAATAATCAATAATTAATTGATAAAGATAATTGAATAGCCCCATTAGAATTATTTGGTACATGTTTAAGTTTCATTGTACCCAAAACTTTTTGACAATTATAAATAAATCTACCTATAAGTTAATAAACGTTTGTAATAAAAACTATTTTCCATACTGTGATCGTTCAGCAATGTGTTGTACTGAACAGTCATCTTCGAAACATTTTCTTTTTCTTCTGTAACTTGCTTTTGTAATAGCTCTGAAAATATAGTTTTTATGTTAACTTTCAATTTCGACAATTCAAACAACACTAAGGACAGCTCCAATAAATAAAATGCAATTTCAATCAAGATTGCAATAATGAAATGGAAGTAAATCAATGCTTTTTAAAGTTCTGAGAATAAAATAATATGTTATATCAGGATTTTAATAGAAAAATGTTTTTAATAATTTCCATATCAGTTTGCCTGAAATTTGTTCTTACCACAATTGACCTTTAGTCTTGCTTCTTTAATCTGACACAAACAATGTGGGTCATTCATATTCACTTCTGTAAAGAATTGACAATTTTAAAACATGTTTTATTAATTTGGTAACTCAATTATTGCTTTTATTTGTAATAATCTACATATATATATATATATATATATATATATATATATATATATATATATATATATATATATATATATATATATATATATATATATAAAATTCTCTACGTGGGAACCATGAGGGACTTTACTTACGCACGCCGTCCCGACCCCTCCCTAGCTCTACAGGCATGCGGAATACCATATTGTTATTACCCTCACCCCCACCAGTCTGGTAGGCAGTGATTCAATATGAATATTTACAACCTACGAAAACCTTGCCTACGAAGGGGTTAATTTTTCAAGATGGCCGCCGTTGTCATAGTTACCAAGATTTTTCCACAAATTGTATATACGCAGTATAGAAAAGTCTTGCAATCGTGCAAAAAAATAAAAAAATCGAGATTTTTGTAAATCTCGATGTTTCACAACTCCCTGAGTCGGAAAAACATAGTTTTGCAATCTTGTGCGTATGTCTGTGTGTGTATGTGTGTGTGTGTGTATGTGTGTGTCTGTAAACACAATAACTTCAGTGCCGTTACAGCTATGTTGATGAAATTTCATATATAAGTATTATATCAAAATCGTAGATCGGCGTCAAATTTTGAGCGATTTCCAATAACCGGAAGTGTATTTTTTTCAACTTTAAATTTTTCAAAAGCATATAACTTAAGTACTATTTTAGATAGATAAATGAAATTTCACAGGTAAGTAAAAGATCTAATTCTCTGCCTTCTGACAAATTTTGAAAAATTTCTGTTGACCGAAAGTAGTAATTTACGCTATTTCCGATTTCTCAGAAAACGCATGTGAATTTATAAAGTACTAATAATTTTCTGCACTATTATGCACATTTTATTTGGCGTTCACTTGGTGTGCAATAGTTTTTTATACGAGATTCTATTCTTTTTTTAAAGTTTAAGTATTTAAAATGGATTAAAAATCATGTCTATGTCCCGAGTTGCCATCCCCTGTTGTTTCATATAAAAATATTCCAGAAAATTTAAGGGAGATCACTCCCAGTTAATTTTTTTGGAAACGCATATGCGGATTAAACTTTAAAAAGCTGTAAAGAAATAATTGTTTAACAAATAGTTGTTATATATTTTTCCTAATTCCTAATCATTTTTTTTCCCAGCAAACACATAAAATATGCACATTTTAAAATGTTAGAAGATATATAATTTAAAATTTACTCAAAATGTGTGTACAAATCTCTCCAAGCTCAACCTGCAGAATAAAACGAAGACATCAAAATTACAACTCATAAGTAAACCTTTATTTAAAAAAAAAAAGTGTTGAGTGGATGCTTTAAGTAAAGTCAAAATCTTAACATGAAATCAATTAACCACTTTCCACGATGTTACTTGTATGAATTATTTCCTTTATCGAATTTTTACAATTTAAGATTGTTTGGCGATTTATAAATAGTCGGTCGATTACCTCTTGTCTTTCGAAGCAATTCATGAAATCAACTGAAATTTTTAAAAATATATAATTTCTTATAAATATATACATACACATACACGCACACGCACACATACACATGCACGCACAAATACACATACACATACACTTACGCATACGCACACCCACACGCATACGCATACGCACAGTAGACAGAGTCATAATAATAGTAATAGTAATAGTAATAGTAATAGTAATAGTAATAGTAATAGTAATAGTAATAGTAATAGTAATAGTAATAGTAATAGTAATAGTAATAGTAATAGTAATAGTAATAGTAATAGTAATAGTAATAGTAATAGTAATAGTAATAGTAATAGTAATAGTAATAGTAATAGTAATAGTAATAGTAATAGTAATAGTAATAGTAATAGTAATAGTAATAGTAATAGTAATAGTAATAGTAATAGTAATAGTAATAGTAATAGTAATAGTAATAGTAATAGTAATAGTAATAGTAATAGTAATAGTAATAGTAATAGTAATAGTAATAGTAATAGTAATAGTAATAGTAATAGTAATAGTAATAGTAATAGTAATAGTAATAGTAATAGTAATAGTAATAGTAATAGTAATAGTAATAGTAATAGTAATAGTAATAGTAATAGTAATAGTAATAGTAATAGTAATAGTAATAGTAATAGTAATAGTAATAGTAATAGTAATAGTAATAGTAATAGTAATAGTAATAGTAATAGTAATAGTAATAGTAATAGTAATAGTAATAGTAATAGTAATAGTAATAGTAATAGTAATAGTAATAGTAATAGTAATAGTAATAGTAATAGTAATAGTAATAGTAATAGTAATAGTAATAGTAATAGTAATAGTAATAGTAATAGTAATAGTAATAGTAATAGTAATAGTAATAGTAATAGTAATAGTAATAGTAATAGTAATAGTAATAGTAATAGTAATAGTAATAGTAATAGTAATAGTAATAGTAATAGTAATAGTAATAGTAATAGTAATAGTAATAGTAATAGTAATAGTAATAGTAATAGTAATAGTAATAGTAATAGTAATAGTAATAGTAATAGTAATAGTAATAGTAATAGTAATAGTAATAGTAATAGTAATAGTAATAGTAATAGTAATAGTAATAGTAATAGTAATAGTAATAGTAATAGTAATAGTAATAGTAATAGTAATAGTAATAGTAATAGTAATAGTAATAGTAATAGTAATAGTAATAGTAATAGTAATAGTAATAGTAATAGTAATAGTAATAGTAATAGTAATAGTAATAGTAATAGTAATAGTAATAGTAATAGTAATAGTAATAGTAATAGTAATAGTAATAGTAATAGTAATAGTAATAGTAATAGTAATAGTAATAGTAATAGTAATAGTAATAGTAATAGTAATAGTAATAGTAATAGTAATAGGAATAGGAATAGGAATAGGAATAGGAATAGGAATAGGAATAGGAATAGGAATAGGAATAGGAATAGTAATAGTAATAGTAATAGTAATAGTAATAGTAATAGTAATAGTAATAGTAATAGTAATAGTAATAGTAATAGTAATAGACATAGACATAGACATAGACATAGACATAGACATAGACATAGACATAGACATAGACATAGACATAGACATAGACATAGACATAGACATAGACATAGACATAGACATAGACATAGACATAGACATAGACATAGACATAGACATAGACATAGACATAGACATAGACATAGACATAGACATAGACATAGACATAGACATAGACATAGACATAGACATAGACATAGACATAGACATAGACATAGACATAGACATAGACATAGACATAGACATAGACATAGACATAGACATAGACATAGACATAGACATAGACATAGACATAGACATAGACATAGACATAGACATAGACATAGACATAGACATAGACATAGACATAGACATAGACATAGACATAGACATAGACATAGACATAGACATAGACATAGACATAGACATAGACATAGACATAGACATAGACATAGACATAGACATAGACATAGACATAGACATAGACATAGACATAGACATAGACATAGACATAGACATAGACATAGACATAGACATAGACATAGACATAGACATAGACATAGACATAGACATAGACATAGACATAGACATAGACATAGACATAGACATAGACATAGACATAGACATAGACATAGACATAGACATAGACATAGACATAGACATAGACATAGACATAGACATAGACATAGACATAGACATAGACATAGACATAGACATAGACATAGACATAGACATAGACATAGACATAGACATAGACATAGACATAGACATAGACATAGACATAGACATAGACATAGGCATAGGCATAGGCATAGGCATAGGCATAGGCATAGGCATAGGCATAGACATAGACATAGAAAATAGACATAGACATAGACATAGACATAGACATAGACATAGACATAGACATAGACATAGACATAGACATAGACATAGACATAGACATAGACATAGACATAGACATAGACATAGACATAGACATAGACATAGACATAGACATAGACATAGACATAGACATAGACATAGACATAGACATAGACATAGACATAGACATAGACATAGACATAGACATAGACATAGACATAGACATAGACATAGACATAGACATAGACATAGACATAGACATAGACATAGACATAGACATAGACATAGACATAGACATAGACATAGACATAGACATAGACATAGACATAGACATAGACATAGACATAGACATAGACATAGGCATAGGCATAGGCATAGGCATAGGCATAGGCATAGGCATAGACATAGACATAGAAAATAGACATAGACATAGACATAGACATAGACATAGACATAGACATAGACATAGACATAGACATAGACATAGACATAGACATAGACATAGACATAGACATAGACATAGACATAGACATAGACATAGACATAGACATAGACATAGACATAGACATAGACATAAGCATAGACAATAGACATAGACATAGGACATAGACATAGACATAGACATAAGGACATAGACAAATAGACATAGACATAGACAATAGAACATAGGACATAGACATAGACCTAGACATAGACATAGACATAGACATAGACATAGACATAGACATAGACATGCTAGACATATGACA
>NW_026734034.1:0-38036 GCF_028476545.2 Physella acuta
ACACGATAACCGGTGTTTCTTCCAGACTTTTTTTCTGTGTGGGGGCACTGGATATTCTCGGAGGGGGTGGGGGGTGGGGTAAGAGCGGAGGTCGACTACATTTTCCGGGGGGGGGGGGGGGGGCGTACACTGGTAAAAATCTCTTTTCTATATAAATTCCATTTCAATCGGGGGGTGGGGGGGGAGACTTTCGCTTCCCCCCCCCCCCCCCCCCCGAATAGATGCCTGGAAGAAACTTTGATGATCATTTAATGAGGTACAGAGAAGTTAAAATATAAAACGTTTTCACTGGCCGCTGAAGATTACTGTTTAGACTTGTGTTTACAGCTTTCACTTAATTTAATAGGCACGATATGAGAATAGTGGATGTTACATGCAAAATGCGAGCAGTCTTATTCTTCTTCTTCTTCTTCGCTCTTAATTTTTAGTATTGGAGGGGATCCAGGGGCGGAACTACAGTGCCGCCAGACCCCGCAATGCGGGGGGGGGGGGGGGGGGGGCACGCCATTTAGGAGACACTGTTAAACATATGTATTTTCTATATAAATTCCATTTCGTCTGAGGGTGGGGGGGGGGGGCAGAGCCACTCAGAAGAGATGCGTGGAAGAAACTCTGGCAGCCAAACACATGTATATAATCAATTGGAAACCTTAATCAACATGATAGTCAGCTAAACCGCCCACATAGAATATAATTCAACAGTGGCAATTGACAGCCCACGCCGTAGTGAACAACACAAGAAAGTATAGAACAACCCAGAAAAGGACAAGGAGCAAAGCACCACCGTTAATAACAACCCATGGCTGTACTGGACATCCCACTTGCCAACCCGATGGATATGAACAACCCGTACTACATAAGGCAACAGGCACACAATGCACACTAAGCGGGTGAAGCTAACATTTTGATACAATAGAGCAGATGCTTTAAAAGGCCGTTTCGTCATTGTTATGACGTCGATCTAGTCCTCCAATTAAACCAATCATAGCTCAATGTTACATAATTATTAGACCAATCAGCGCGCCGGAAATAAATTAGAACACAAAACAAAGAGCGTGACAGAACAAAAAAAACAAAACAAAACACAACAGCGGAAGTGACGTATTCTTTCTGAAGCCACACTACAAAAGCAAACAACAGACCCCGATCTGAACTAATATCAGTGTTTAGCGGTCTCGCGTTAGTCTATAAATAGCCAGATTTCAATATCGTCTGCACCGCGTCGATAATTTGAAGTGTTGGGGCCCGGAACATCACGCGAATGGGCCCTCCGTCCCGGGGGGGGGGGGGGGGTCCTGATCATAGAGTGCCCCCGGGAGGCCAACACAAACAACAATATTCTAGAGCAGCCATTGACTTGATAATTCGTTGATTCCCGCGTCGCTGCTCCGATATCAAAACAGTCTCCTGCTTTTGTGGGGGAATTCTAAGGATGTAATTTTCACGTTAGCTTTTTTGGCCGTCCGACCGCGGGAGTGGACGGTTGAAATGTTTACACAGATCCTCGTTCGCGGGAGACTGGACGGCTGGCCGTCTTTGGGTCGAAAGGTGAGAGGTCAATGGTGTCTGGACTACAATGCGATTCAATTGGTGGAGCTTTAAAGTTACAGTACCCGGGGTTATGTAGTCAGATATGTATAGAGTGAAGTCTATGAATTCTGGGGTCGATTTCCTATTGTAAAAAGGTGTAGGGGAGATAATTTAGGCTTGCGAGCCTGTTGGAGTCAAATATAGGCAGGGGGGAGGGGCAGTTTAAGTAGTCTATAGTGGGGCTTCAAAGTTACAGTACCCGGGGTTATGTAGTCAGATATGCATAGGGGGAAGTCTATGATTTGTGGTGTCGATTTCCGAGTGTAAAAAGGTGTAGGGGGAGATGATTTAGGCTAGCGTGCCTGTTGGAGTCAAACACATGGGGAGGGGGGGGGGGGTGGGCAGTTTAAGTAGTCTATAGACAGGGAGGGTTTAGATTTTGCGGTCATTGTAGATCAATAATGCAGTGGGCCAGTCAGAGGCGTAGCGACCACTCCCGGACATACTTTCAATTTGGCGCCCCCCCCCCCCCAATATATTTTTTTATGTTTATGATTAAAAACTGCAGCTAAAATGAGCTTTTAATTTTTTTTCAAACCCATTTTGGCGCCCCTAGGGTCGGCGCCAGTGGACATTTGTACCCCACCCCCTTCGCTACGCTTCTGAGACCAGTTTGTTTATGTGGGTTAATATACGTAACTTTTGAGAGAGCGTTAAGTTAAATGTCAACACTCAATTTAAGTATACAAAAACGGGTTGCTTAAAGTCTTTTAATAGATCATATTGACTGTATAGAGGACAGATAGAGTATGCTCAAAAACATAATCCCGATAAAAAAAAATAGTTTATGAATCTAATTCCACTATTAAAATATAGCTAAATGATTGTTAAACCGTTAAAAAATATTTGCATTCTAGTTTTACTTACATTTTACTTGAGTGATCTGGTAGCTTGAATTAATAACAATATAAATATCAATGTATATTAATTTCATTAAAAATGGACATAAAGCATTTATATCCTGTGCAGTTGATATTGTTTTAAAAAAGAGATTGATCTTGCGGGTCGATTCTAGGGGTCAGGTTCACATAACCCTTGAGAGAATGACTGGGGTCACTCGGGCAAAATATGTTGGGAACCGTCTGGTTTATTTAGTTCGGGACCGTTTGGGCACTTTATTTGGGGATCGTTTGGGCAAGTTGTTTTTTTAGGGTCGTGTGGACACAATAAATAGGGGAGGTGTATGTCATCCTAGAGTCAATTTTAGTAATCCTAAGGATGTTAGCCTAGAGGTTGTAAACCTAGACGTTGTAAATCTGAAGGCTGTAAACCTACAGGCTGTAAAACTACAGGTTGTAAACCTACAGGCTTTAGAGCTACAGGTTGCAAAAGTACATGTTGCAAAACAACATGTTGCAAACCTACAGGTTGTAAACCTACAGGTTATAAACCTACAGGTTGTAAACCTACAGGCTTTAGAGCTACAGGTTGTAAACCTACAGGTTGTAAACTTAGTGTCAGTATAGTATAGACCGTTGGAATGTGACTAAGGTTCAGTTGTTTTAATTCACATTCACACACGGGTACAAACATACCCCGGGGATGGGGACAGTAGGGTAGTCCATAACTCGTCATGCATGAGCGACATACAGGGGGAATCTCAAGAGCAAACGCTAATCCTAGTTAATCCTCATACGCTGGATTATCGATGTCAGTTTTTCTTGGTTTAGAGCGTATGTTTAGATTCGTTTTAGGGCGTATGTTACATTCGTTTTACGGCGTACGTTAAGATTCGTTTTAATACGTATGTTAAGATTCGTTTTATGGCATAGATTAATTTCTAGCCGTTTATTTGATGCGATGTTGAAGATGTGTTGTGAGGAGTTATTTTGAATTTGAACCTGTTATACAATCTATGTTGTGTTGTCTGGGTGTTTTGGTTTCGTGTGTTGTCTGGGTGTGTTGTCTGGGTGTGTTGTCTGGGTGTGTTGTCTGGGTGTGTTGTCTGGGTGTGTTGTCTGGGTGTGTTGTCTGGGTGTGTTGTCTGGGTGTGTTGTCTGGGTGTGTTGTTGTCTGGGTGTGTTGTTGTCTGGGTGTGTTGTCTGGGTGTGTTGTTGTCTGGGTGTGTTGTTGTCTGGGTGTGTTGTTGTCTGGGTGTGTTGTCTGGGTGTGTTGTTTGGGTGTGTTGTCTGGGTGTGTTGTCTGGGTGTGTTGTCTGGGTGTGTTGTTGTCTGGGTGTGTTGTCTGGGTGTGTTGTCTGGGTGTGTTGTCTGGGTGTGTTGTGCTGGGTGTGTTGTTGTCTGGGTGTGTTGTTGTCTGGGTGTGTTGTCTGGGTGTGTTGTCTGGGTGTGTTGTTGTCTGGGTGTGTTGTTTGGGTGTGTTGTCTGGGTGTGTTGTCTGGGTGTGTTGTTGTCTGGGTGTGTTGTCTGGGTGTGTTGTCTGGGTGTGTTGTCTGGGTGTGTTGTTGTCTGGGTGTGTTGTTGTCTGGGTGTGTTCTTGTCTGGGTGTGTTGTCTGGGTGTGTTGTTGTCTGGGTGTGTAGTCTGGGTGTGTTGTTGTCTGGGTGTGTTGTTTTGTGGGTGTGTTGTCTGGGTGTGTTGTCTGGGTGTGTTGTCTGGGTGTGTTGTCTGGGTGTGTTGTCTGGGTGTGTTGTTGTCTGGGTGTGTTGTTGTCTGGGTGTGTTGTTGTCTGGGTGTGTTGTTGTCTGGGTGTGTTGTCTGGGTGTGTTGTCTGGGTGTGTTGTTTGGGTGTGTTGTCTGGGTGTGTTGTCTGGGTGTGTTGTCTGGGTGTGTTGTTGTCTGGGTGTGTTGTCTGGGTGTGTTGTCTGGGTGTGTTGTCTGGGTGTGTTGTGCTGGGTGTGTTGTTGTCTGGGTGTGTTGTTGTCTGGGTGTGTTGTCTGGGTGTGTTGTCTGGGTGTGTTGTTGTCTGGGTGTGTTGTTTGGGTGTGTTGTCTGGGTGTGTTGTCTGGGTGTGTTGTTGTCTGGGTGTGTTGTCTGGGTGTGTTGTCTGGGTGTGTTGTTGTCTGGGTGTGTTGTTGTCTGGGTGTGTTCTTGTCTGGGTGTGTTGTCTGGGTGTGTTGTTGTCTGGGTGTGTAGTCTGGGTGTGTTGTTGTCTGGGTGTGTTGTTTTGTGGGTGTGTTGTCTGGGTGTGTTGTCTGGGTGTGTTGTCTGGGTGTGTTGTCTGGGTGTGTTGTTGTCTGGGTGTGTTGTTGTCTGGGTGTGTTGTTGTCTGGGTGTGTTGTTGTCTGGGTGTGCTGTCTGGGTGTGTTGTCTGGGTGTGTTGTTGTCTGGGTGTGTCGTCTGGGTGTGTTGTTGTCTGGGTGTGTTATCTGGGTGTGTTGTCTGGGTGTGTTGTTGTCTGGGTGTGTTGTCTGGGTGTGTTGTTGTCTGGGTGTGTTGTCTGGGTGTGTTGTTGTCTGGGTGTGTTGTTGTCTGGGTGTGTTGTTGTCTGGGTGTGTTGTTGTCTGGGTGTGTTGTCGTCTGGGTGTGTTGTTGTCTGGGTGTGTTATCTGGGTGTGTTGTCTGGGTGTGTTGTTGTCTGGGTGTGTTGTTGTCTGGGTGTGTTATCTGGGTGTGTTGTCTGTGTGTGTTGTTGTCTGGGTGTGTTGTTGTCTGGGTGTGTTGTTGTCTGGGTGTGTTGTTGTCTGGGTGTGTTGTCTGGGTGTGTTGTTGTCTGGGTGTGTTGTTGTCTGGGTGTGTTGTTGTCTGGGTGTGTTGTTGTCTGGGTGTGTTGTTGTCTGGGTGTGTTGTTGTCTGGGTGTGTTGTTGTCTGGGTGTGTTGTTGTCTGGGTGTGTTGTCGTCTGGGTGTGTTGTTGTCTGGGTGTGTTATCTGGGTGTGTTGTCTGGGTGTGTTGTTGTCTGGATGTGTTATCTGGGTGTGTTGTTTGGGTGTGTTGTTGTCTGGGTGTGTTGTTGTCTGGGTGTGTTGTCTGGGTGTGTTGTTGTCTGGGTGTGTTGTTGTCTGGGTGTGTTGTCTGGGTGTGTTGTCTGGGTGTGTTGTCTGGGTGTGTTGTCTGGGTGTGTTGTCTGGGTGTGTTGTCTGGGTGTGTTGTCTGGGTGTGTTGTCTGGGTGTGTTGTTGTCTGTGTTGTTGTCTGGGTGTGTTGTTGTCTGTGTTGTTGTCTGGGTGTGTTGTTGTCTAAGTGTGTTGTTGTCTGGGTGTGTAGTTGTCTGGGTGTGTTGTTGTCTGGGTGTGTTGTTGTCTGGGTGTGTTGTTGTCTGGGTGTGTTGTTGTCTGGGTTTGTTGTTGTCTGGGTGTGTTGTCTGGATGTGTTGTCTGGGTGTGTTGTGTAGGAATGTTAACAGGTGTGTTGTGTGTGTGTTATAGGCCTATGTTTGTCTTGGTGTGGTTGTCTGCGTGTATGAACTTAATAAATAAATTCACTATTATATAGGTAAACGCTTGTATTATCGAACGAAAAAAGCCAATTACATTCGTTGTCTGTCTTGAATAGCGAGCACGCCCTGTGATGTTTTAGAAAACCACTAGGCCATCAACAAACCGCAAGGGTTGGGTTCATGGGTTGGGTTCACGGTCTATTACATGCAGCTGGTTAAAATATTTGACAACAAAGACAAGTGCACCATGCCTAAATGAACGAGGTCTGAGGACATTTACAGACGTCTAGTGACGTTCAATGACGTCCCGAGATGTTAATTGAGGGAGAAATCGCCGAGGTGTGTGCAACTACAGGTGGCTGGGGAGTAGCTGTTGGTGGAGCTATTCAGAGGCTTAAAGTCAGACGTGAAGTCAACCGTACCATCGGTGATGAAGTCAACCATAAAGTTAGTCTTAAAGTCAGAAGATAATTGATATACATTAAATCACTAAGCCTGAAAAACGAATGGACAATTTTTCTCTGATGATGAAATTATGAAACGAAGATGGAGTTGGGTAGGGCACACAATGTGTAGATCGCCAACCAATATCACTAGGGAGCTATTGATGTAGAACCATCATGGTAAGCGCAAAAGAGGTTGACCGAGTAACACTTTGTGACAAAAATGGGCCAACCTGGAGATGGAAGGAGAAATTTTTCGTATGGCGGCCCATACCCCAGCAAGACAGAGGACTCTGGAGATATTTGGATAGCGGTCCATACTACAGCAATGGTGATAAACAGTGATCATGTGATGAAGTCATAAAATCAGCCATAATGTTGTCCATAATGTTGTTGCATAACTAGACAGACCCTCACCTGGAATCCACAAGGCAGTAGGAGGATAGGCAGACAAAGAAAGACCTGGAGACGTGACCTGGAAGAAGACACCAAGAAGATTGGATACACCTGGGGACAGTTGGAGAGACTAGCCCTGGACAGAGATGCATGGAAAGATCTTGTCAGCGGCCTATGTCCCAGTAGGGACGACAGGCAAACCTAACCTAACCTAATGTTGCAATACAACTGTTTGTTTATAAAAAATGAATAATTTAAGACTGGAGTAGGGAAGTATACATCTCAAATTATTAGTTAGATACACCTACTTCGTCATTTTTTACCACTTCATTCCCAAGATGAAGTAGAGTTCATCTTTTTTAATTATCTCGACACAAAGGGGGACAGTATGGTCACCACTATTCCCAGCGGTATTAGTTTCTTAGATCCAAACTCGTAACTTATCAGTCAAGCGCTCTACCGCTAGGCCACGCCGACCCCCTACACCTAGTCTTAAAGTTTAAAAAATCTCGATGCTTTATCTTCAATTTTTGGTGCTCTCTCGTGAGATCTCGAGATCTGATGCACGAGACACGAGACAAGTTGTGCGAAACGTGAAGACAGATAACATATTTTTAGCTGATTTTTTATCCTTACAATCACACGAAGATACAGCGATATGCTGACATCAGCAAGTCTAGGTGGTGTTAATCCGCTTCAGGCTAGTTTTTTTTTAAGTTGGATGATTTTTTAACGAGGTTTTTTTTTTTTTTTTTTTTTTTTTTTTTTTTTAAACTTTGCTGATTTGTAAAAGGTGTGTAATTAATTAGTAAAACGTGGGATAACAGAGTTATGTTGAGTTATGTTTCTTATTCTTCGTACGTTATTGTAATGGACATGATTTCTTCCAAAAGTATTACGTGTCATCTTGTTATACGCCATATAAATATAGGCCATTGACTCCGATTTCAGCCTGCTTTTCTTTTTGGATTTGTTTCCATAGCCTTTGTCCAACCAAGGACAACCCACAAGGCAGCAGTTGTGTGATTTTGGAGTTGTCTCTCCTACATGGGTTGCTGTCCTCAGCTATAAAGACTCATTTACCTGAGGATTCGAACTCTGGGCCTTTCGACTTAGCAACCCTAAATTTAACCAAACCGAATGTGCCGACCCTCTAGCTGGAGAAAAAACCTGTTACCTTCAGTATCCTTGTGTTCATAAGTTGAGAACCACTGAGTGTTACTTGGTGTAACGTTATCAAACAACCAGAGGCTAACGTTTCAAGTTTCTAAAGTGTTTTTTCTCTCATGCTTTATTTTTGTTACCTGTGTGTATGGTTGTGTGCTTTTCGGCGCATGTGTGTGTTCATATATATGTATGTCTGTGTTTTTATTTGTGCTTGGGTGTCTGTGTGTTCGTATGTGACAATGAATACGTGTATACCAATATGTAGGCATGTCCGTGATTCTATGTGTGTATGTTTATGCATGTCTATGTGACTGAATAAGTCTGTCTTGGTAAGGGTTAAATGTGCATGCGTGTGCATTTCTGTTCTATAGAGTTTGGTCTATTTTGATCTATATGTTTGTGTCTGCGTCTATGTTATTCTTATATGTATGTGTAAGCATGTATGTTTCTCTCTCTCTCTCTCTCTCTTGTGTGAGAGTGTGTGTGTGTGTGTGTGTGCGCGCGTGTGTAAGTGTTTACACTGCTTGTATCATTTAGATTCCTGCATCTTCAAGCAAAAATTTTGCAGGTAAAACAACTTAGTGCAGATTTTACAGGTAACATTTTGACATGCTGGGGTTACGTTAATGTGCGATGTAAGACGGGATCCGATATACGATGGTAACCGGATGATATACGACGAGATCCGGCTGATATTCAACGGGATCCGATTAATATAGGGTGGGAGCCGGCTGATATATGATTGGAGCCGGATAATATACGACGAGAGCCAGCTAATATACTACCGGATCCGGTTAATAATCGGTGCAAGCCGGCTGATTTACAGTGAGAGTGAGCTTAAATACGATGGGATCCGGGCAATATAGCCGGATAATATACTACGGGAGCCGGCTGATATACGATGATAGCCGGATAATATACTACGGGATCCGGCTGATATACTGTGGAAGCTGTTGGATTCTCGATGGAAAACAGGCAAAATGTAGATCTAGATCAAATAAGATCCGAGGTTGGTTTGAAATAAACCAAATATACATGACAAAAGCAGAAGCTGTAAACGTTATGTTAGAAGCCGCGCTTAGCTAATTTGAGAGCTGTATGGGAGCCATGGTGATGCAGTGGAAGCCGGATAGAGAGCTGGATAGAGTGCTATATTTCTCCTTGTTAACTCTAATAAAATAAGGTTTAAAATAATACAATAACAATATTTTTATTTCATGTTCAAAAGGTAGATCACCTAAATCAAACCCAATGTCAGAAGTTCTTTCCCTTTTCATGAAGGGCAATGTCAATAATTCAACATGTCCGCCATTTTAATGTGCGTCTGCTTTATAATGTCTTACAAGCAGACATTTTTACAACTTTTTAACAGAAGATTTCTGGAAAAAATTAAATCTCCACCGTTTATTGGCGCTTGTACAAAACTCTGGCATTGATTTGTTGGTTTTTATTTTTTTACAAGTTACACTTTTTGATAGTTCATGGCTATTTATAGAACGGTACGTTGTAAATTTAAAAAATTGCTGGCGTGTCAAATTTTGTTTCAGAATTTGGTGAGTTACAGTTTATAAGCGGATCTTCTTCTTCTTCTTCGTTCTTAATTTTTTATTTTTTTTAGTGTTGGAGGGTATCGAGCCATCTCTGCCAGAGGGTTTGAACTCTAAACTTTTTCGAATTTTATCAACCATGAGCTTTTTGCCGACTCGACCACGCCTCCATCACAATTAAGGATACGTGTCAACTGGTTATGCGCCATTGAGGCTATTGTCCAACCAAGAACAAACTATTTTGGAGTTGTCTCTCCTAGAAGAGTTGCTGTTCCAGCTAACGAGCCTCATCTGCCCGAGGGTTCGAACTCGAGACTTTTCGGTTTAGCAACCATGAGCTTTACCGACTCGACCACGCCGGCCCCTTCTAATCGGATAGGATTGAATGATTGAGTGTGATTGAGATTGGGTGATTGGAGCAAAGTACCACATGGCTATAACTTTTAATATATTAAATATAGAAACAGGTGTTTTTGCTGAAGAGTTACGCTACTAAATGTTTAGGCTAACTATAGAATCTCCAACATCAGATATAGGAAAATATGGAGGCTTATCTGATGGTAATGATGGCCAATGGCCTCAACTCATTAGGGCGAAATATTCTCAGGTTTTGTGTCACTGCAATATATGACCTATGGCCACCATGGCCAAATGGCGCAACATGGGTCTCACATCTTGGCCATGATGGCCTCGGCCAAATGGCCTCATGTCAACTTGGCCAAAATGGCCTCATGTCAACTTGGCAGAAATGGCCTAGGGTTATCGCAACCCATTGGGTCATTGACCTAAGATCATCACAACTTAATGGCCAAAGATCATCTTGGCCAACTAACTTAGGATGTTCACAATCAGGCCAAAGATAATTATGGCCATGTGAGATAAGATCATCACAACCCATTGGCCAACTGTAAACATGGCCAATTAGCCTCAGGACAGCAAGACCAAGTTGTGACGAAAAATCCTTTATTCGTCCATTAAGCAAACCAATCTTCTAAAGTCATATTGCAGCCAAACTGAAAAAGTCAATTCATATTCTACCCACAATAAATAAAACAAATACAAACAATCTTTGCAATAACAAGCTTTTAAATACACCGAGTATAAGAAAATAAAAAAAAATAAAACAAGTCATACTGTAGCCAAAATAACCAGCCGCAAAGTGGTTTGAAATATCAAATTTTTCGGGCACAGTCCTTCGCAGATATCTGTTTCCGGATCACGTGACTATATCGGGACCACCGAATCACGTGACTTGACAGGGACCATTGAATCCCATTCACGAACCACAACAATCCCCGCTTGTTTATCTCCCCTGTACGTCATGTAAACAAACCCAGCAGGGAGGTTACGTCATGCAGTAGTGAAAAAAAGAAAACTAGGTTAAATAAACCGTTTCGTTTGGTCGCAGTCTGCTTCTTTCCCGCGCGCTAATGCAATCAAAAAGGCGTCGACTGATTAGAAGCAGCGCCACATAGATTGAAATAACAATCATTTGCTGGTGGAGACAAGGGAGCCTACTCGATATTACAACACTTGATTAAGTCCCTTAAGTCGGGAAAATGCCAGCGCGTTTGGGTGAGTATTGGTGAGGTTGTGTATTTAGTATGACCTATAAGTAGTCAATGCGGCGTTCACGTTTGTCGACACAAGTTGGCTACAGGCGGGTGATATGAACACACGTGTAACGGTAGGAGATACAAAAGTTGGATCAACTTTATCCAGGTGGTGGAACAGAGTTTCTTCCAGACATCTCTTTGGGAGTGGGGGGGGGGGGGGGGGGGGGTAACAGAGCCGCCCCCCCCCCCTTAGAAGAAAGTCTTTCCGCCCCCCCTCCGAACGAAATGGAATTTATGTAAAAAATATATACTTTTAACGGTGTCCACCCCCCCCCCCAATATTAGCCCCCCACCCCGGAAATTTTAAGTGCCCCCCCCCCCGGAGAAAAAGTCTGGAAGAAACACTTTGGTGGAATACAACAGGACGGAAAAGGTAGAGGTCTGAGGTCGTTGATATATGACGTCATAATCGTGGGAGGTGTGTTTAGGGCTGGGGGTGTGGAGAAGTAAGACAATTGTAGTGGAGGGCAGGGCGAAACATGTGATGAGCATTATTTCGCATTTTTACGATTAAGGAGGTCGAAATACACTTTTCGGTGTTTTGTGTGTGTATGTGTGTGTGTGTCCATAAAGAATAGAACTTGGTGATTTGTGTGTGTGTGTGCGGAAAAGGGTGGGGCCAGGCTTGAGTGAGAGGATGTGTATGTGTATGTGTGTGTGTGTACGGAAAGAGGTGGGGGCAGACTTGAGGAAATGGATGTGTGTATGTGTGTGTGTAGAGAATAGAACTTGGTGATTTGTGTGTGTATGTGTGTGTGCGGAAAGGGGTGGGGGCAGGATGGAGGAGGTGGATGTGTGTCATTTAGTGACGACGTTTGGCGAGAGCGGGGGACGGGCGGGGATACATATCGGATAAATTACTTTTACATTAGTGTTTCATTCTTTATTCATGAACCCAAAACCCCCTGTCCTGGCCTCACGACCCTTTAATGAGTTCCCTTGACCCTTATACTGACCCTTTAACCATTTTATTAATCCGTTGATCCTTCTTGACCCTTATACTGACCCTTAAACCATTTTATTAATCCGTTGATCCTTAAACTAGAACCCTTGAACTGGTTACTCTTAATCTGGAATGGTAATGTGGAATCCTTCTAACCAACAGCAACCATATTTTAACTGTGTAACAACAACCCTAACCTCTAACTGAACAAAAAATGTTTAAACGGCTACTAATCTTGAAGATTTAAACAAAGGCTTTACTATGAGAATTAAACAAAATAATTTGTTTTTTAAATTGTTTTTCAGGCAGTAATGAGTCATTGAAACGAAAATCACACCTTAACGCTTGACAAACCTAATTTAACTCAACCTTAAATCGAACACCCAAAGTAACACAACTAGAGAGTAGTGATAGGTGTGTTTAGGTGTAATTTTGGGAGACCACAACTTGGTCCTAGTTTATTTGTTGTGAGGACTGATGGAAAGTAGGATTGCTAACCCAAAAGTATACAGTACGGACGCACGGGAAGATGAGGCTCTTTAGCTGGAGACAACAACCTATCCAAGTCATCTAAAGTCAAACAACTGCTGCCTTGCAGATTTGTTCCTAGGTATACAGGGACTATGGAAGCAAATCCAGAAAGAAAAACAGGCTGAATTCGGAGTCAACACATACTTTGTTGACACGCAATAATGATTGTGTTTGAGGAACTCCCCTCCAATATTACAATTACAAACGACGAAGAAGAAATGTGTTGTAATGGAAAATATTTTACAATACTCACAATAGGTTTAGGATTTCACAGTTTGTTTAAAGCTGAAGTAAAAAACAAAAACAAAAGGTAAATAATTCAATTTAACCTAGCGATCAATGGGGCAGATGAAGTAGAGTTCACGTTGGTATATGAAGGGATAGTGTGGTAAGCACCATGCTAATTCACTTTTTTTCCTCCCTAACATGTGTTAGGTACCCATGAGAGATTGGTGGACTCAGTGACGTTCTACTACTTGAACCAAATTTCGAACTCAAGACTCGGGTTAGCGGCCCAGCGCTCTACTGCTTAGGCCACGCAGTTCCATGACTTACAACTAAGGCTAATGTCGTTATTGATGTTTAAGACGAGAGTCTGTATTGTTGGACTAATATGGTTATTCCCCATGCTGTATAGTAAAATACGAAGGTACGGCTAATTTACAAACACACCATAAGATCCTGCACAAGCGCATGCATAAAGTAATTCCTTTGTTGACGTTTTGAACAAGCCGATGCGTGGGAATGCTGTGTACGATCTATGCTAGAATCTTGATGGAATTTGTTTTACAATTGGCTGATAGAGATCGGACTTTTGATTTGTTTAGACAGGGTGTGGGGCAATTAGCCCGGGCGTCGTCTGGGGTCAGCGTGACCTGGCCTCGAACTGGCATCGTGTCTGGAACCGTGATGGGGTCTCTCCAGACGCCGGGGTCGGGGCGAGATGTCTGTCACGTGGTTTTTAAGTTTTGAAAACGAGGTTGGGTATATGGTGGGGCTAGGTGTTGTTTTCTTTTTCTTCAATGGGGGGGGGGGGGGGGGGCAACATAAATGGACTGTGTGTATGGGTGTTGTGATGTGAAGGAGTGGAGTGTTGGGTGTGTGGTGGTGGGAGGGTGTGGATTTGAGGGGTGGTGGATTTCAGTTCCTAGGGTAATGTTACGTTTTTTTCATTCAGACAGCTCTATTATATTATGTGTCTATTTTCGTTTGCACTAATCAATTAGGAAATAATTGGGAAATAGTTTACTCTAGTGTTGATTCAATAGTGTTAAGTAATTCGATACTAAACTAGTGTCGCCAATAATGTAAACATATAATGTATATCCAAAGAGGGAATTTGGTTTCAAAATTACAAAACTGAAAACAGCTATCATCTATTGCTGAAACTTCACATTGTTGTTACCTGTGATAAGTTTACCTACATGAAGTGTAGATAACAGCCCGGCGTTAATGACATGCACGTGTCAAAGGTCACCGCCGGATCAAACGCCGCACTCACGTCGGTGGGACTCCCATTGTCTGATACAAGCGGGGGTTAAGGGAGAACACCTGTTGTACACGCGGTCAAGGTCATTGGGATTCTACCTCCCCTTCCCCACCCCCACCCGTTTCCGGGCGAGACGTGTGGTAAAG
Source organism: Physella acuta (assembly GCF_028476545.2). Lineage (NCBI taxonomy): Eukaryota > Metazoa > Mollusca > Gastropoda > Physidae > Physella > Physella acuta. The sequence continues at coordinate 14,145 of NW_026734034.1, forward strand.
GGAACTAAGAATATACAGGCCTACATGTGAAACGTATTTTTTGGGGTGTTATTTTGGTGTTGTTTGGTGGCGCGCGGTCGCTAGGATATACAGATCAAGTAACCTTAGGTTTGCGTTAGGAGAGAAAGCGATAGTTTCGTATTTGTCGTTATACAAAGTGGGTCAATGGGTAGCTCTAATGTGGTGTGGAGATGTGCGTATGTGTGTATGTGCGTATGTGCATATGTGTGTATGCGTATGCTTGTTTGTGTAAGTGTATTGCAAGTATGTTTGGGTAGGCGATGCAATGAAAGTTACCGCTGGGGAAACTTTTGAAATTTACCGTAAATTAATTTTACCGTAAATGATCCTTGCCGTAATGAACACGGTCGTATATGAACTTGAATGTAATTGAACGTTACTGCCAATGAACTATATTAAAAATTAACTTTACTGTAAATGAAATTTTTTCATAAATTAACTTTTCTGAAAGGAACTTAACAGTAAAATAACAACACTGTATTTAAGTTTTACCGTAATCTAACTTAAAAGTATCTGTTTACGTTTTACACAAACAATGAAAACGTGGGTATCCTATATCGTAGAATTGTAGTAGACCAGCAGATTAGACCGGCATTGTAGACCGGCAGATTAGACCGGCAGATTCGACCGGCAGATTAGACCGGCATTGTAGACCGGCAGATTAGACCGGCATTGTAGACCGGCAGATTAGACCGGCATTGTAGACCGGCAGATTAGACCGGCAGATTAGACCGGCAGATTCGACCGGCAGATTCGACCTACAGATTCGACCGGCAGATTTGACCGGCAAATTCGACCGGCATATTAGACCGGCAGCGTAGACCGGCAGCGTAGATCGGCATAAAGTTACAAGTAGACACTTGACACGAATCTGTCACAGCGTAGACCAGGTACAAGACGTACCACCTACAATTAGCAGGCTCCTGTCAGCGCTTGCCTGGTTCTACCTGTGTTTGCTAGAGACTTACGTCTGTTGCCTGACTGACTGACCCCCCCCCCCCCCCGGGGTTCGAGGTGGTCGTTCCTGTTGTTTCCGCTCCGTCGTATAGCGGGTCGTTGTATACAGCCCGACGTATAACGGGTGACGGCGTTCGGTAAATGTTTGTATAAAACCCACAGCATCGCTGAAGTGTTAGAGTAAGATAGTTTTTAAGTGTACACAGCTACATCGTACGTCTCGTAATAATTTTTAAATATACAGAAAGTCTACCGCCCCCACCCGAACGAAATGAAATTTATATAGAAAATATATACTTTTAAGTGTCCACACCGCCCCCCCCCCCCCGGAAATTGAGAGTTCGCCCCCCCCCCCCCCTAAAATTTCAAGAGCCCCCTCCCTGCCGGAGAAAAAGTCTGAAAGAAACACGGTACAGAAGTTTCCCATACGTCACGTCTTATTCAAAGTCAGACTCGTGTCTTGCATGTATGGAAAATGTGTAACATAAATGTGTTAGAGGAATATGTAAGAGCAATTTAAGGAGCAGGTATAAGAAGCCGGGGTAAACATATGTAATAATAATCGGATTTGAACTCGACTGAACTACTCCCCTATTATTCTGAACACCCTCTACACCATGGAACACCTGAACAGAACATACACCATCCAACAGACAAAACCTCTTTACCGTTTTGAACCCCAATACTCTCAAACCCTTTCTTTACCTAGAACCCTTAAGAAACCAACACGCTAAACCCTTCCACAGCCCTATACCAAACGATCAACTCAACCCTCTCGACTACCATGGGCCTTCCGTTTTGAAAAATTGCCATCAAATTTAAATCGCATAAAATTTCCTTAAAAAAAAAAAAAACCCCTCACCCCCCCCCCCCCCCAGACGCACTAAAGACGATAAAGTCTTTGGCGCCCCACACGACAGGGCGATATTGGCTCCATCCATTCCTCTCCCATGCGGCTGTCAGACCCGCGTCCAGAAGTTTCCAGAATGATAAGCAGATTGACAATCATTTCGAGCCGTTGAGTACTTAGCCCTGGCAGAGGCCCGGTGCAGCGTTTGTAGAATAATTTGCCAGCAATACGGTTAGAGTGGTGGGCTCCGGAAAATGTTTTCAACTGAAGGCACGGACATTTTTTTTCGTGATTTTGATTTTATATCTACGATTCCGAAGTCTTAACGTAAATGAATCTCTTTTATATATATATATATATATATATATATATATATATATATATATATATATATATATATATATATATATATATATATATATAGCCTATATATATATATATATATATATATATATATATATATATATATATATATATATATATATATATATATATATAATGTATTATATATTTCTATATGTGACCGGAAAGATGCGCAACGGAAAACTACGCAACTGAAAGCTGCGGACATAAAGTGCGCAACAACATTTTTGTTTTCTTAAATCGAAGATTTACAGACATTAACAGAGAGTGCCTACTGTAGCATTATAAAACACATTTCCAAGAAATATGATAGGATTAAAGTCTACTAGTATAATTGTTTTGTACTTGCGTATTTTTCTGTTTGCGCAGTTTTCCTTTGCGCAGTTTTCCGATTGCGTATTTTTCTCGGAACCATAAAACCGAAACTAAATAAAGTGTCTGTCAAATGAACATTTGATATCATTCTATGGGTATTAGTCTTTATTTCATTGACTACTAGTGCAGTGACTAAATGTGAAACAAACACCTGCCTTTAATTAATTTATATCCCCGTTTTCTCCTCATAATAAATTCTCACTTTCACTAAATTACAACTGCTTAGAACGGTACTTTACACGTATCCCAAGGTATGGTATCCTAACCTAGTGGTTCTTCATCTGGTTTTGATCGATCCCCACGGGTTCGACGAGTCGGACTCGGAGATGAAGACACACACCCGAATTATAATATTCACGATTGGATTTCGTCACTGTCGATGATATAGCTATTACTAAGAATTCGGTGAATGTTCAAATGAAACAGATGGGGTTCAGTACTTCCAAAAAAGGTTAAGAACAACTGTCTTAACCGGAAGTTTAGATCCCAGATCCTCCCCACCCCCCTACACACCACACCTTACCCCCATGACGAAATATATTACAAGGAGTGGACGTCACGCCTCATTGAACAAAACACGTATGTTCAACCTAAATCTATAACTCGCTGATTACTATTCACCAAACCCCTTTCCAACTAGTACCAAAGCGTAAAAACGTCCTTGGTGAATTAGTATTCAAGGCGGTGTCTCGCTCAGTTATTATTTGAATCAGAAGGTGAGGTCGGACCTAGATCTATCGGCGGGGAATCGTGGGATAGCCCAGGGTGGAACGGTCGCGACGTGTGAAATGTGATAATGTCCTTCTCACCTGGACTTTACATACCTGTGAAAAAAAAATGTCCGCGGTAGATTAACGTTGTAATTATGACCTTGTCATGGGGTGAGGGATAGGAGTGTACTAACGTTAACCCGAACTGATTAGCATAAAATTGTGTGACCAGTGGCGTAGCAGGATATTTTCGGGGGCCTTATTTCTGGGGGACATATTGTCAAGTGCTGGATTGTCTGGAAGCTATTTTAGGAGGTTATTTTTGTCAACACAGGGTCAATGGCTGACTGTCGTGGCTTAAGACAAAAGGCCGAATTAAAAAGGGCTGACAACAAGAAGTCCAACATCCTAAAGGCCGATAGGAGAAAAAGCCGACAGGACAAATGGCTGAAATGGAAAATAGTGGTCATTGTGTCGGTGGACTTTAATTAATTAATTTGGGTAATTGAGCTCTGGTGTGTATAATAATGCTGTAACCCCATGTTTTCGATTCCATTCATTAGGTAACCATGATAAAAGTACGGTCTGGGAACAATTGGAGAAACTAGCTCATAACAGAGTTGCCTTTAATGCTCTTGTGAGCGGCCGATATTCTCTGAAAGAGCTACATGTTCACCTAACCCTAACCTGTTTATAATTGTACGCCCATGTTTTTTTTTTACTAATGTTTTTTTCTCGTCACGTTTGGGGCTCGTGATTTAACGAGAACATAAATAATCCAATATCTCCCTCTCTTCTCCACGCCCCCCCCCCCCACCCCAACTCTATATCATAGACAGCTCGCCAACAGCGTGAAGATTCGCCAACCAATAGTGGTCTGGGATGTGCAAAACAGGAATTATTAAAACAATTATTCATTTATATTTTTCCTAATTAATAAGACTATTTTACTTTGTTAATAGGTCTTTTTAACGAAGACCTTTGCAGGTTCATCTCATGATCATTTTTTCCCGTTCGTGACAAAGATATATGGGGGAGATGAAGTAGAGTTCATCTGTTTCATATGAAGAAATAGTGTGGTCAGCACTATGCCCAGCCGTCTTTACTTTCCCCAACGTGAGTTAGGTACCCATCATAGCTGGGTGGACTCAGGGACTTTCTTCTTGAACCCGGATTCGAACTCGAGACTTTCGCGTTAGCTGTCTAGCTCTCTACCACTAGACCACGCCGTCCCATTGTGTTTGTTTACTTACCTGACTTACGTCCACCCACCCCAACTAACATGAAACCAGCGTGTGATTTCAAACTGTGTAATGTACATCCAACTACCACGGCCCACTACCCCACCCCACTACCACACCCCACTACCACACCTCACGACCCCACCCCACGACCCCACCATACGACCCCACCACACCCCACACCCCCACTACCACACCACACCCTAATACAACAGCATACGATTCACGATCACACCCCACTACCCCATCCATTGCCACACCCCTAGCCACTACATTTACCCTCACCTCATTACCCCATCCATTGACCAAACCCTATAACCACACCATGACTACAACCCCCGAACCCACACATTACATAATCACACCACACCCCCCCCCCTCGTCACACCCCTCAAACCCCCACCTCTCTCTCTGGCACTCCATGCTACTACAACTCAATCGTTCCACAATCACTGCGTTAAAAACGGTCATCAATCACCATCGAATTAATCAGACATCAATAAAACAAAAAAGAACGATAACTGTCAAATTACATGACGAGACGAGTATTGTCCCTTTGTACTGAGGCGTTCATCACGTACACAACGATTCATAATCTAAAAAGAAAAAAAGGTTGTTGAAAATCAATTTCATAATTAAAATATCATTTTGTTGAAGTTTAAAAAATATGTTTACCCCCTCCCCCCACCATCATCAAAACCAACCACATAATTTTAATCTGTTAAGTTTAATATCTTGTAATACTCACCGCTATAATGGTCAATCGCACCGAAGAGTAGATGCCATTAATAAAGTCACTCACCAGGCGAGGGGAAAGGGGGGGAGGGGTTGTCACTGGGCTAGTGATACGTGGGTTGAGGGGTTGTATGTATTTATTATAACCCAAGACAAAACAGTTGGATAAATGAGCTTTAATTGACAATTTGGCTACTCTCGTTTCAACTTTGAAAGCTATTTGGATGGGTGTGTGTGTGGGGGGGGGGGGGCGTTAGGGGAAAAAACGTGGGGAGGGGGACGGAGAGGCTATGGGGAAGGAGGATGTGCATTTATGTTGCCTGAATACGTCCCGGGTTTATTTAAGAAAGTGCCCATGTGCATTGAAGGTTTTCATTTTTAAATATAGAGCCCTTAAAAATCTATTGTATACTTTGAAAGCGTTAATAGTTAAAAGGGGTATGTTGGATGTAAATTTAAACTCTCAAAACCATTTGCCTAAACTCGGCTAAAAGAATCATAGAATGCCTTTTAAAGTTCTGAACGATTTTCTTTGTCAATGCGATTTAACATTGGGGTGTGGTCCTGTATTGCGAGATACTTTTAAATGGAGAGTGGAGATCAACGTCTCTTAACGGATGTTTGACATTATTGCTCGCGATTTTTGTTATACCAGTGTCGGATAATTCCACAATAATAGAGGTCCTAGCTTACTGGTACTTAATAAAATGCAAACATGACTTGCTCCTGTCAATGTTAACCCTATCTGTAACCCTTACCATGTCCTATGTCCTACCATAGACATAACCCTGATTTCTGACCATAAAACTAAACTGAGACTACAATACTACCAGACTTTCTTCCAGGCATCTCTTGGGTGGAAGGGGGGACAGCCCCCCCCCCCACCCTCAAAGAAGGTCTACCCCGGCCCCCCCCCCCCCAACGAAATAGAATTTATATAGAAAACGTATACTATTACCTGTGTCCGCCCCCTCCAACAAAAAAAAAAATTAGTCCGCTACTCTCCCGAAAATATCAAGTGCCCCCCCCCCCCTGAAAAAGTCTGGAAGAAACACTGAATACTACTAACCAGCTAACACACATATTTTCGAATGAGTCTTTGGTCGGACATCAGAAATATCAATACTGTCATCTCTGGTACAAGCTAGGGAACATTGCCATCACTGCCCATCACTCCCCATCCCCATTTACTCACGAAATCTTACAACAACGAATTTACGCAAGGCGAAACCGGAATACATGTTTGTTTACATTTCATTACATGTTCTTCCGGTTCGCGATTCTGAGGTGCGCGTCTCCATTGAATCCCCGCTACTGTTGACACTTCGACGCGCAGTTAACTGCTGTTCTTACATAACGTCGCGCGCAAAGCGAGGAACAATCCGACCACGTGACTTGATTAAACATTGGTTAATTTCACGTCGGTGGCTGAGATTAAACCTGGTTTAAACAGGTAGTGGCGTAGCGAAGGTTAAAAGGCGATAAAAAAATGTTTTCAATGACTCGCCGTGGAGGTTTGTGTTGGGATTATAGGGTGGGTGGCGAACACACGGCACGAGGGCCGTTGGTGGCACGTAGGCAAACTTTACAGACGAGTGAACGACTTATACGTAATACTGTTAATATTACCATTTTTTTTTCTATTTCACATACATTTATATACACATGATATATATATATATATATATATATATATATATATATATATATATATATATATATATATATATATATATATATATATATATATATATATATATATATATATATATATATATATATATATATATATATATATATATATATATATATATATATATAAGGGGTTGGCAATAGTGCTGACTACACTATTCCTTCATATACCGAGGTCAAGAAACATATGGAATCTACTTCATCTGCCTAAAAGATCGCTAGGTCTAAAGAGGAAACTATTTACACAACACATCATTTTAAAATGTGTTGAGAAAAATGTTTAACCTCGGTAGTAGGCCCTACACATGTTAATTCCTTGAACCAAAATCAAAAGAATATAGTGTATAATCAAGAAATTGCAAACTTTGTATTTTTTTATATAACTGAGAATTATAAATTTTTAGCTATTACTAAAATAACATGAAATACAAGCCGAAATTAGAAAACTCATCCCTCGTTTAGCTTTAAAAAATCACGTAACTATGAAAAAGATATAATGTGCATTGCCAAGTCACACAGTAAGATGTAACTTAGACCGCAGGTTTTAATCACAAAGCAGGTAATGTCTGCAATAAGCTGTCAAGAACATGCGGGGGATGGGGGGGGAAGGGTGGGAGTGGGGGGGAACTTCAAAGTCGCACCATGATCAACCATGCATGGGATAATGTGCTTAGAACTGTGTGCAATAGATACAGTTGAAGTTTTTGATAACAATGCCGTGCTATGGGAAACCATGCAGGTTTGTGGTATAAAAATGGGAGGTTGATCACGTGACAATACCCCTCCATTTACACGATACATGCTGTTATACAGAGAGTGGTGGACCGTCATTGGTATAAAAATATATCACATCGGGGAATTCTCACAGTGGGTCACCGTTAGTTGTGTCGCTAACAAGGTGGGTCAGTACCAATGTGAGTCACCATCAATGTGGGTCACCATCAAGTTGGGTCACCATCAAGGTGGTCACCATCAAGGTGGTCACCATCAGGTGGGTCATCATCAAGTTGGGTCACCATCAAGTTGGGTCACCATTAGGTGGGTCACCATTAGGTGGGTCACCACCAAGGTGGTCACCATCAAGTTGGGTCACCATCAAGGTGGGTCACCATCAAGGTGGTCACCATCAAGGTGGTCACCATCAAGTTGGGTCACCATCAAGGTGGGTCACCATCAAGGTGGTCACCATCAAGTTGGGTCACCATCAAGGTGGTCACCATCAAGGTGGTCACCATCAAGTTGGGTCACCATCAAGTTGGGTCACCATCAAGTTGGGTCACCATTAGGTGGGTCACCATTAGGTGGGTCACCACCAAGGTGGTCACCATCAAGTTGGGTCACCATCAAGGTGGGTCACCATCAAGGTGGTCACCATCAAGGTGGTCACCATCAAGTTGGGTCACCATCAAGGTGGTCACCATCAAGTTGGGTCACCATCAAGTTGGGTCACCATCAAGGTGGGTCACCATCAAGGTGGTCACCATCAAGGTGGGTCACCATCAAGGTGGTCACCATCAAGTTGGGTCACCATCAAGGTGGTCACCATCAAGTTGGGTCACCATCAAGTTGGGTCACCATCAAGTTGGGTCACCATCAAGGTGGTCACCATCAAGGTGGTCACCATCAAGTTGGGTCACCATTAGGGTGGGGCACCATTAGGTGGGTCCACATCAAGGGGAATAGCAATCATGGTGGGTCTCAATCCAAGTCGGTCACGATCAAGTTGGGTCCCCATCAAGGTGGGTCACCATCGTAGTGGGTCACTTTCAAGGTGGGTCAACGTCAAAATGGAACATTAACTAAGCGAGGCACGATCAAGGTGGCGCACCGTATGGGCGGCGGGGGGGGGGGGGGGGAAGCAACATCAATGCCGGACACTTGTCACAACTTGCCGTGAAAATGTGTTCACTGAATCTCATTCAGATTTGTCGGGGTAATTAAGTCCTATGTATGATAAGGTCCGGTTGTCCACACGCCACACCATTGTCCACTCGCTCGACAATCGTTCACCGACTTGACCATTGTCAAGCGACTTGACCATTGTCCACTCGCTTGACCACTGTCCAGCTGAAGACAGATTACCAAATGACTATCTGGGCGGTCCCGGTCATCGTGTAGGTGTTGACCACTGTTGAACCACGTGACGTCGCTTGTCCAGACTTGTGGTTGACCGGAAGTGGCAGTTTGACATATACGCTCCAATGGTGCCGGCGTTTTGAACCGGTGGTAACGCACATGGTTCAACAGTGCCGGATTTCTGGTTTTGTAGTCTGGAGCGTAATGGGACGGTGTGGCCTAGCGGTAGAGCGCTAGACTGCTAACCCGAAAGTCGCGATTTCGAATCCGGGTTCAAGTCAGTAGAACGTCTTTGAGTCCACCCAGCTCTGATAAGTACCTAACCAACATTAGGGAAACAAAGGCGTCTGGGCATAGTGCTGACAACGCTATCACTTCATATGCCGAGGTCAATGAATCAGATGAACTCTACTTCATCTGCCCCATGTGTCTTGTGCACGAAAGGGAAATGAGGAATCTGTACGGTTATGTTACTGTCTAGTACTGAACATGTTTGGTTTGTGTCTAAGAGTGTCAAGTTTTTACAAGGAAACTCTTACATTACCTAAAGGGTTATAGAAATATTTTCAATACATTGTAGCGATGCGACCGACGCTTTTAAGATTTTAGTTGAAAAAAAGAAAGGCCTCTCTAGGTTTACTTTAGTGCATTTAAAAGCCTGTTATTAAGATCTTTTCAAACGTTCTTTATCGTATTTCAATATTTTTAAAACGAAGGACCGACACTAAATTTTAGATAATTTATGCTGCTATCCATGACTCATTTGTTACATATAATTTTATTTTTTCAAATAACACCAAATCGACATCTTTTAATAGAAAACTATTGTTTATAAAAGTAGTAATTAATTAACAGTTATTTACCAACGGTAATAGAAACACGTTAAGAGACATGCTTGATGCGGGTCTAAGAATTTAAAGGGCAAAAAAAGTAGCGCGCCCCCCCCCCCCCGTATTCCAACCAGGTACCTTTCGTACCTTAGTATAAGAAATAAAAGTAACAGATTAAGAAGGTTCAAATATGCTGGCTTGCAAACAACTCATTTTTATTTCTGATTTGAAAGGTATGTATCACGTGATCTGACACACCAGCACGTGACATATGACGTAGGTGTGTAGAAGCTCAGACAGACATGACACACGAAGCTCCACTGTCACCCCCCCCCCCGTCGCCCCCCCCCCCACTTCCTTTGTTTGGTTAGCAAAAGCGCCACTCCTATGTAAAAACAGGTTCTGTTATGTTTATGATTACCACTATCGTCGTGCTTACATAATTACACAGAAAGAAGAAATACGTTATACAAAATTGAATCAATACACAATGACGTGTAAACCTGAGGCTAAAAGCATACCACTTAACAGTAATAAAGTTTTACATGTGCATCTACAACATGGCCCTAAATAAAAGAGCCCCAATATGATTATATGCACCACCGTATGTAAATAAGTAAGTAAAGTTCCCTTTCAAACCTGACGGTCTATGGGGCAAGTGAATTAGAGTTCACCTGTTTCTGTGACCTCGGCATTTGACGGGATAGTGTGGTCAGAACTCTACTTCACTTGCCCCATAAACCGTCAGGTTTGAAAAGGGAACTTTACTTTTAGTCCAGCTCTCTACCACCATATGTAGGGTCCTTTTTTTCTATCGGTATCGTTTATTTGGCTAGGATTAGTGGAGTAATCCGGATCAGGATTAATTTCAAAATAATTGTCAGATTTGGATTAGGCTCAGAGATAGTGTAATAGATAACAGCACACAAATAGCTTTAAAACATGAGCAGTCGGCAGTCATAGAGCATAGCTACAAATACAACATAAAGCAATTTCAGAACTGCTCGTACTTTGTTTTCAAAACAACATGCAGACATACCTGTTGCAGCAGTTTTTTTTAGTTTTTATTTACCTGTGATAGCTATAAAACTGGTGGAATTTACCCCCCCCCCCCCCCCAAGCCCCCACCTGTGATACAATGGCCAAACGAATACGGTAGACACATCGAGACCGCGATAGACTGACTGCTCCGCGCTTTGTTATTCCGGCGAGCCAGATTTGGCAGCGCTTATTGTGATCGGCGCGTAAAAACAGATTTGGCTTACACAATGAAAAAAAGTCTGGGGAATGTGGGTAAAAACTGGTCTATGTCGTCTGAGGCTTGAACCAGAAATAGACGATTGGGTGGAAATGTTTGGTGATGGTTTTAGCAGACGATAGATCACCTAGGCGGAGGGAAAAATTTGGAAGGAAAATCTTGGATTGGATTAGTGAATTCTTGACACAATTTTCGGGAATAGCCGAAGCTAAAAATAGATAAGGGAAAGTACTCAAGAATTATGTGGTAAAGTATGGAAAGGGCATGTATACAAATAGACCATGTAATAATATAAGTTTTCGACATACGAGTTAGAAGGGTTTAGTATATTATTGTATAATATACATGTTATGCGAAAATAGGTTTTGTCAAAATTATAAGGACTAAAATTAGTTACGTAGCTTTTTAAAAACGATATAAAAAAGGAAAATAAAAACTGAGAGTTTTTAAGTGATCCCTTTTAAAGCATATACAAAACAGTAATGCAGGGTACTGTGTTTAAAAAGTGCCTGGAATTCAATAATTGTATACAGTTCCTACATATAAACGGGAAAAAGCAACAAGCAACAAAACGTATGATTCACAAATGTGTTCTCACATATAACATATAACTATACACAAATATATATAACATAAAAATGTGTCATCACACATATAACACATAAGTGTACACACACACACATAAAACACAAGTGTGTACACACATATAACACACACATGTGTACACACCTCATATAACACATGTGTGTACTCACATATAACATAACTGTACACATATATACATAACCTATAAATGTGTCATCACACATGTAACACACACATGTGAACACACCTCATATAACACATAAGTGAGTACTCACATATATAAATAACACATACGTGTGTACTCACACACATAACATAACATGTACTCACATATCGGGCTGCAGGTGCGGCTCCCCCACCGTCTGGGTTACTGGCCCCGGGCTATCCAACGCCCTGGCCACAGCGATGACGCAATAAAACATGGCGGCTATACCCATAATCCTCCACCCACCTGCCACGTGAGCGTGGCTGGTGGGTCTGTTGTGACGTAATACCGTTTCCTGTTGTTTAGTCTGTAATGGAATCTGAATTGTGTTGGAAGCTAACTCCATCCTTGAGATGGGAGATAATTGTCAACCGATAATGTGAAGTATTGTCCCTTGATTTTGAGTAAATTGCTTCTTTTTTTCCTGAAAAAATAAAAATGGACACAAAAATTAAATAATCTGTAATAAACATGTAAGTAAGCTTGGGATGGGACGGCATGGCCGAGTGGTAGAGCGCTGGACTGCAGAGGCGTAGCGAGAAGGGGGGGTACATATGTCCCCGGGCGCCGACCGTAGGGTCCAAAATGTGAAAACAAAAATTAAAAGCTAATTTTGCAGCAGGGGGGGGGGGGGCAAATTGAAAGTTTGTCCCCGGGGGGAGGGGGAAGGGGGTGCCAAATTAATAATTTGTCCCGGGCGCCGGGAAGGGTTGCTACGCCTCTGCTAGACTGCTAACCCGTATAATGGGCAATGTCCTTTCCTCATGGTCAAAGTCATTGCGTCATGATAATTGAAATACCTCAAGAGCTTATATCACCATTAAACACTGAATGCCAAATCAGCTGTATTCAACTCGCCCAGTCAGCAACTCTACTCCACCTACATCCGCCCCAGGCCCCCCGGGGGCGGGCCATAAAACTAGCGGACGACAAGCCGTGAGAGACCGTACCGGCTTGTTTAAAAGGTCATAAAATTTTAAAACCCGTGTTTTCAGTACCTTGGTCGAGATCGTTTATGGTGACAGGTATGTACTAAAGTGTGTTTGTAGGAGGGGGGGGGGGGTAGAAGAAGATGAGGGTTAGGAAGGACGAATGGTAAGAGGGAGGATGGGGGATGAATGTCCCCAAGTTCAAATAGTTTGACTAGTAACTAACATTATAGCTCCAGGGATCCAAGGGACATAAAAACATAAAACAATAGAAGGATTAAACGCAAACATCAGACGGCCATTTACATGGGCCCCGTTTTAAATTTTGGTCCTTTTTAGTGGTCATTGATACTTCCGGTATGGGGAAACGATACTTCAGTTATGGGGAAACTAAAACGTTTATTTTTAGCTTGATTGTTTTTGGTTGAATTGTGGGGGTCGGGGTGTTCGGGCCGTTGAAGCTCATGAATGATAAACCGAGAGGTGTCGAGTTCGAACCTCGAGGCAGTGATCCTTCATTACAGAGGACATAAAAAAATCCATCTAGGAGAGAAAACTCGAAAGTCAAACAACTGCTGCCTTAAAGTTTGTTCTTGGTTGGACAAAGGCTATGGAAGCAAATCCAAAAAGAAAAGCAGGCTGAAACCGGAGTTAACGTCCTATACGGCTTATAACAGGTTGACACGATAGAAAATGTGTTGAAGAAAAATCCTTCCAACAGTACAATTAAGAACGAAGTAGAAGATGTTGAATTGTTTAACACTATTTTAAGGGACGGGGTAGAGAGCTGGACTGCTAACCCGTAAGTCTCGAGTTCGAATCCGGGTCCAAGTCAGTAGACCGTCCCTGAGTTCACCCAACTCAGATGGGCACCTAACTCACGTTAGGGAAAGTAAAGGCGGCTGGGTATAGTGCTGACCACACTATCTCTTCATATGTCGAGGTCACAGAAACAAGTGAACTCTGCTTCACTTGCCCCATAGACCGTCAGGTTTGAAAGGGAAACTTTTTAAATTTTTTTTTTAAATTTTAATCCACGTTTTATTTTTACCATATCAGTAATAAAAATTAAAGTTCAGGTGATACGCGTCAACATTTTAATTTGTTATGTTGGGGATCTAAAGATTTAGTTAGTGATAAAGTGGGCTGCTGCGTTTTACTCGAATCTAGCCAAATAAAAATAAAAACACGGCCAAATTTATTTTGTTCTTAGCTTAACCCGGCCCAAAGAGAGATGTTTATTTGTAAACATTCCATCGAACATGCATTAACCTCTACGACCTGTACTCAATGCGCGGAGAAAAATGTGGTTTGGATCTTCAGGTAAGGCTGGGAATATGCGAACCCATCACATGTGATTTACCTTAGGGGTAGTCCATAAATGACGTCACACTCGTAGGGGGGACGGGGGGGACACGGAGGGGCGGGGGGGGGGGGGGGGGGGGGGTCCGTAATTTTGTGACGGTGTGCGATGAGGGAAAGGGGGGTGTTCAGATGGTGGGACGTCATATTGCAGTATAAAAAAGCAATGTTAGAAAACGAGTTTTAGCCGGGTTTTTTTTTTGCGTTTTAGAAAACGGCTTTTATTTACTTGTAATAGGAATCAAATTACTCTATGTTGACAGTTCTGACAAGATTTTGGGAAAAATATCGATGTTTAAAGAAAAATTAAACAGCAATTTTGAGAGGGGGGGGGTATGGGTTAGGAGTGACGTCATTTTAGGGGGGTCTTACTTTTGGTGACGATGTGTGACGGAGGGGAGGGGGGGGTGAAAATCGTCAAAAAAGCGTGACGTCATTTATGGATGATCCCCCTAATACTACGACTTTTAATTTAAAAAACACGAACATTTTTAAATCTTGGTGTTAAAAGATGGCGTGCATGTTATTTTAGTGAAGTAGATGCTGAACTGGTTAATAGGCGATTGTTTGAAGTTGACCAGCCATGCATGCAATAAAATTTCTTCATTTTTCCGTTTTGATTAAAACAAATTTTAATAAAGTGTTCACAAAACTAAACTATCTCTACACGTGGTTGAATAGAGTAGCGACCGTCATTCTTATTGACGCTGGTTCAAATCCTGCACAGGTATATACATTGCGTTTGGGCTTCTATGAGGAACTTTCAGTTAAGATGTGATTCATATTCCGTAAAAAAACAACAACAGATTTTAAAAGCTAGATGGCCAGATTCAAACTTTGGCGTTGTTAAATAGGCAGTTCGTTGTATTTTGAAATAACTTATACAGTTAATTTCTTGCTAAACACAAATAAAAAAATATTAACTAAATGTCCCTTTCAAACCTGATGGTCTATAAGGGAAGTGAATTGGAGTTCACCTTGCATTTGAAGAAATGATTGCAGAATATGATCAGCACTTTGCTCAGCCGTTTTTACTTCGCCTAACGTGAATCGGGTACCCATCAGAGCTGGGTGGACTCATTGACGTTATACTGACTTAAACCCGGATTCGAACTCGAGACTTTCGGACTAGCAGTCAAGCTCTCTACCGATCAGTCCCATAAATTATAAAAGAGGAAAACATTTTTAGTTTAACATGGTTTCCACAACGTGAGTTTTTTGCTAAAGTCAACCTAATCAACTTTTTTTTCTTTTTGCCTAAGACAAAGGGGTAGTGTTTCTTCCAGGAATCTTCGGGAGGGGGGGGAGGGCTGAGCTTTCCCAAAAGAAAGTCTATCCCCCACCCCCCGAACAAGACGGAATTTAAATTCAAAATATATATAGTGTCCGGCCACCCCCCCCCCCCCCCCGAAATTTTAGACCGCCCCCCCCCCCCCCCCCCCAAGAGAATCAAACACGGCACATGGGGCAGATGATGTAGAGCTCTACAGTTGCAATGAATTCGGCATACAAGGGGACCAGGTTATATCAGCACTATACCGAGCCAGCTTTGTTTTCATAAGGTGATCCAAAGCTACTTATGGACATCCTAAAGACTCGAGAGGGGATCCGAACGCGACTTTTTCAGGATAGCAGTCTGGCGCTCTAACATCCGACCACACCGTCCTCAATATTATTTTTTTTTGGCTGCATGTAATGAATACTAATTTGATACTGAAAATTAGCTAACACTTTTTAAACAAATAAAATGTGAACTAAATTAGTCTAGCTGTTTTCAAAAATTTATTCTTACAGGCATTTTTTTATCTTTGGTAATATTTAAAATTTATAATAGTATTACTTCTTTATTACATGCAGCCTACTTTAATTGATTTCAGATAATTTACTTATACATAGATCTAATTCAAAACGTCTAATTACATATTTATACATTTTTTTTTAACTTGAAATAGCAAATGTGTAATTAAATGGTGATTTAAGGAATTTTGTTAACGGCATTTATTAAAATAGGAGGTCAAAAAATAAAATGCGTAAACTGGCTAACACTCCTGCAGTAATACGTTTAAAGTGAAATTTCTTAAGTCTAAAAATTAAATACTTACAACTTGTAATACTTTTATGATTTAACTATAGTTGAAACAATATATTTAAGAATCCAGAAGTATGTATAATTAGACAATTATTTTACAAGAGCTTTAAATGTTCGTGTTTATTAAAATAAATTATTGACCGTATTTTTAAATTTATATTTCCAGGAACTTTTAATGACTTTCTCCAAATAGCTCTTTGTTGTTTCCCTTTAATATTTAATACTTTTTAAATGGGAAGCAACTAGCAAAATGTACTATAAATGTAAAAATAATTATCTTTTTCGGGAATGTGTCTTTGGAATTCTGGTATTGTTTAATTCGATGAGATATTCATTCTCGAAATCCACTAGTCGATGTCCACAGTAAGAAAACTGCTTATTTAAAGTGTGTCCACCAACACATTATAGGCCACATCATTGCTAAAGGTATGCACAGCTGTGAATGTTTGACATTTTTTTTTTGAAATTTTAGGGGTCCACTGATCGTTAGTTAATTACAACATTCACAAATTTAAATCAGAGGGTGGGTGGCGACACAGAATTTAAAGCTACGCTAAACGAGCTAGGGGTAAAAAGTGCAGATGAGATAGAGTTTACGTGTTTCTGTGACCTCGGCAGAGGCGTAGCGACCCTTCCCGGCCCCCGGGGACAAACTTTTCGATTTGCACCCCCCCCCCTTCAAGATTTCGATTTGCACCCCCCCCCTTCAAGATTTCGATTTATATTAACTACGGCTGTCACGCTAAACTTGCCGAAATTAAATTATATTAAGTACAGCTAAACTTGCCAAAATTAAATTATATAAACTACGCTGTCATTCTAAACTTGTCAAAGTTAAATTATATTAACTACGGCTGTCTCGCTAAACTTGTCAAAATTAAATTATATTAACTACGGCTGTCTCGCTAAACTTGCCAAAATTAAATTATATTAACTACGGCTGTCACGCTAAACTTGTCAAAACTAAATTATATTAACTACGGCTGTCTCGCTAAACTTGCCAAAATTAAATTATATTAACTACGGCTGTCACGCTAAACTTGTCAAAATTAAATTATATTAACTACGGCTGTCTCGCTAAACTTGCCAAAATTAAATTATATCAACTACGGCTGTCACGCTAAACTTGTCATATTATATTAACTACGGCTGTCTCGCTAAACTTGCCAAAATTAAATTATATTAACTACAGCTAAACTTGCCAAAATTAAATTATATAAATTACGCTGTCACGCTAAATTTGCCAAAATTAAATTACATTAACTACGGCTGTCACGCTAAACTTGTCAAAATTAAATTATATTAACTACGGCTGTCTCGCTAAACTTGCCAAAATTAAATTATATTAACTACGGCTGTCACGCTAAACTTGTTAAAACTAAATTATATTAACTACGGCTGTCTCGCTAAACTTGCCAAAATTAAATTATATTAACTACGGCTGTCACGCTAAACTTGTCAAAACTAAATTATATTAACTACGGCTGTCTCGCTAAACTTGCCAAAACTAAATTATATTAACTACGGCTGTCACGCTAAACTTGTCAAAACTAAATTATATTAACTACGGCTGTCACGCTAAACTTGCCAAAATTAAATTATATCAACTACGGCTGTCACGCTAAACTTGTCATATTATATTAACTACGGCTGTCTCGCTAAACTTGCCAAAATTAAATTATATTAACTACAGCTAAACTTGCCAAAATTAAATTATATAAATTACGCTGTCACGCTAAATTTGCCAAAATTAAATTACATTAACTACGGCTGTCACGCTAAACTTGTCAAAATTAAATTATATTAACTACGGCTGTCTCGCTAAACTTGCCAAAATTAAATTATATTAACTACGGCTGTCACGCTAAACTTGTCAAAACTAAATTATATTAACTACGGCTGTCTCGCTAAACTTGCCAAAATTAAATTATATTAACTACGGCTGTCACGCTAAACTTGTCAAAACTAAATTATATTAACTACGGCTGTCTCGCTAAACTTGCCAAAACTAAATTATATTAACTACGGCTGTCACGCTAAACTTGTCAAAACTAAATTATATTAACTACGGCTGTCACGCTAAACTTGCCAAAATTAAATTATATTAACTAAGTTTGTCACGCTAAACTTGCCGAAATTAAATTATATTAACTACAGCTAAACTTGCCAAAATTTAATTATATTAACTACGGCTGTCACGCTAAACTTGTCATATTATAATAACTACGGCTGTCTCGCTAAACTTGCTAAAATTAAATTATATTAACTACAGCTAAACTTGCCAAAATTAAATTATATAAATTACGCTGTCACGCTAAACTTGCCAAAATTAAATTACATTAACTACGTTTGTCACGCTAAACTTGCCAAAATTAAATTATATAAACTACGCTGTCATGCTAAACTTGCCAAAATCAAATTACATTAACTACGTTTGCCACGCTAAACTTGCCAAAATTAAATTATATAAACTACGCTCTCATGCTAAACTTGCCAAAATCAAATTACATTAACTACGTTTGTCACGCTAAACTTGTCACAACACTAAGCCCTTTAACCCACCTAAGGCCGACAACGTAACCTCACGTTAACCCGCGTTAAAATTTAACCCAACAGTTTTAACCCCAGCACATTGCGATCACTACGCCGCGAAAAAAATGTGCTAATGTTTTTAATAGACTTGAATCGTTCGCTTGGAATGTCGCGGAAAGATATCTAGCATAGACAGACATTAAAGGGTTAATTTATCATCTGTCACCTGCGTATGGTATTGTTAAAGGCGGATCAAAGGATTCAAGTTTTTACTTTAGAAACATTTTAGAACAGAGTTTAAAAATGTTTCTAGTGATTGAGGTGTTTTTATAAAACAAAATGAAAAATCTATTTCTATATAGAAATTTATGAACAGTTTAAAATGTTGGCAGAGGCGTAGCGACCTAATCCGGCGCCCTGGGCGGGCTATCAATTTTGCGCACCGCCCCCTATTTCTATATATATAGTTATTCCTGTCAGAAAAAAGCCCCCCCCCCCCCCCCCCCCCCCCCAGTTGGAAAGGTTTGTGGCGCTTCTTACCAGTTACTATCCTGAAACATTTTCTATATCGGTGTCACAAAGTTGTTAAATCAGTGTGTGGAGCCTTATTTTTCGTAGCTTTGACAGTGAATAATTTCATACTTCAGCTTAAAATGAGCTTTCAAATTAACTACTCTACCCCTTTTGGCGCCCCCTTAAGGTCGGCGCCCCACCCGCCCTCCCCTAGTTACGCCTCTGTATGTTGGTTCTGGTGATTGAGATGTATTTTCTAAAATAAGATAAAAATCTATTTCTATACGGAACTTTCTAGAATTCTTTTATGTCTTTGTAATGTAATGTTTACCAAAATAGAAAGTAACGTATCATAATTGTAGATATATTTTAGAACCGTGCAGTTGTTTGACATATGATTGTAATGTATTTTACTAAAAATGTAAAAAAAAAATAAAAACCGAAAAAACCCACCTGTATCGAGTGTTACGGTGGTATTTTTACGATATAGAGAACCTTAATAAACAGGTCGTTGATAATTTTCTGATCAATGATTGGCTAGTCTTATGGGATCAGTAGTTTGTAGACCTAATGCTACATCGAACAGTCTAGATCATGGATGGGGGTAGGACGTGTGTATAGGTAGGAAGTGTATATATATATATATATATATATATATATATATATATATATATATATATATATATATATATATATATATATATATATATATATGGGCCGGGTAGATTATGGCAGGAGATACCATATAGGATAACATGGAAGAAGAAAAAGACGATGAATGTATCATCTGTTAGAAAGATGATCCGATACACTTGACCTGACCACTCCATGGCGACAGAAATATCCATATACACTAACCCTTGAGCCCTCGGGCTCCCAATCTATGGGTCGCTAACGACCCCCCCCCCCCCCCCCACTAACATGAGGTCGCGAAAGGTTTACAAGGGGAAGGGGGTAGCCTACTTGTGTACTAAACCAAACAAAAATAGTTTTAATAGCATCGGGTTCGCGGGTTACTGGGATTTTATAACAAAAATGGGTCGACACTTAAAAAACGTTAACCTTAACCAAACCTTAACCTAAGGCCTTATCTAGACAACTCACAACAGTGAGATGTATAATAATTTCAACATTACGGATCCTGTATTACTGATTCTGGCTTATCTTATACACACTATAATCTACATAGTTTACTTGTGATACACTCTTAAATCAGTCTCATAAAAATAATTGCACCCACTCCCTGACATAAACACATAGAAACACACGAACACACACACACACCCACCCACACACACCGCCGAGGTAACCTGTTGCACGTCACAAAGCTCCCATAATTATACTCTCAGACGTACAGGACCAGGTTCTAAAGAATTTCTCACAATAAAAAACCTCGCGTGGCGGGCGACAGATAAAATTGCTACAGTTGCAGAAGACGACACGCGACCCCCCTCCCCCCACCCCTATTCACTCCACCCCTGCACTTTACCTTCCCCCACCCCTATACACACCACTCCACCCCTTACCCCCCCCCCCCCTATCCACTCCACACCTTCACTTAAAAGACACTTCAGAAATAACAAGGCAACCCTGTAAGCTAAATATTTACCTTATTACATTTTTAAAATTTTACTACCGATTTTTTTTTTTAAATCAGGTATTCTAACGAAGACTGATTTTCGAGGTTAAGTTCCCTTTTCGAACCTGATAGACCACGGGGCAAGTGAAGTAGAGTTCACCTGTTTCTATGACCTTGGCATATGAAGTGATAGTGTGTGGTCAACACTATGCCCAGCCGCCTTTACTTTGCCTAACGTGAGTTAGTTAACCATCAAAGCCGGGAGGACTAGATCTTGTTGTCAAAACATAAGAAAATGCGTTTGTTGTTTCTTTGTTAAACCATAATTGCTTCAATAATAAATCTTATTAAACGATACATTAATATACAGTTAACCCTTATTTAATTAATTCAAAATTAAAGTTAAACCTGACTAAGCTTTCAAGGTATAACTTTAATATGAGTATACGACTAATGGTTAAGACTATGTTCATGTCCCGTTATTTACTTTTTGGCAGTAAAAAATCAAAACCAAAATCTTGTGCCTAGGGCTTAAATAAGGTAAACATAAATAGAATGAAAAAAATGCGATCTCAACACCTTGAGATGGAACTGTGTTTAATTGCTTACATAATCTCAAAAACACCCGCTACCATTTCATTAATTAATCAGCAGACAGACAAGCGTCTTGTGTAACTAATTGGTGTCTCTAATTAGCTGGGCTGATTACCACGCTGGCTTTAAACCGCCACAGGTAAAATAAAACCTTTGTTTTCGCTGCTTGCGTGATAGACAGGTAAACTTACCTTGATGGGAAACAAACTTCTGCTACAAACTCGTGGTTTTGATACAGCATAATGGCGCTTTAAAGGATCGAATTTACTAAATCTATGAAGATCTAATAGATTGATATCCGTATAAGTTGTTCTTTTATTTTTTTTTAGTTAATACATGTATCTGAATGTAATCAGTTAAAAATATAGAATCTAGTACTAATTAGTGCTTCATAAACGACGTTCAAAACATAATAACGCAATGGGGTGGGTAGTGTATGAGAAATGGGGAGGGGGGACGGAGGTAGGGAGGGAGGGAGGGGGTGTACCGCTGTGACGATGTGAGACGGGTGTTCTGACATCGTAAATCTTTATTTTTCAAAGTACAAGAAGATTAAAAAAAACCATTTCATCATTTTTTTAAAGGTAAGAGGGGGATAAGGTTGTGATGCCATTATAGGTGGGAGGGTCCTGACTTTTAGTGACGACCATCGCGAAAGGAGGGACGGACGGACGAGGGAGGGGGGGGGTGGAGGGAATGGCTTTTTTAATTAACAAAACATCTTTTATTTACTCCCCATACACTTACTAGACCTAGATCTAGCTTAGTATAATTATCATCATTAGCCCCTAAGTATCAAATATCTCTTGACATAAACTTCAAGACTTTTAAATACATTTTTCACGGATCTTAATCAAGCAATTACCGGCTTAGAGCTATATAACGGTATATAGAAAAAAAAATGTCTGAAAATGAAAACAGCTGCAAGGCAGATGATTACATAATATTACATATGCCATCATGTCATTTTATAAGGACATCACACGTTATCTACAAAACCCAAATTCAAGATAAACTACTTAAATACTTATCTCTATAAATATAGATGTAGTATAGATAAATAAACATTAGCCACGCGACTACGTTTCTTACCTTTAAACACTGATATCCCCTCCAACGCCTACGGCTATGGTAGAACAACACTAATAAATTAAGAATAGATCAAGTTCAGCCAAGAAAAATAATAATCCTACACATTTTAGCTTGTGAACTTCAAGCAACCGAGCGAGAAAATCCAGCACATTTTTGCACGGGGAAGCTCAGTTCAAATTCCTGAGGACAGAGAAATAATCCACTCGAGAACGATTCGGTAGGAGAGGTTAGCACAGTCGTGTGCACACCGCTAGACGGAGCTTCATGCGACACTTTAATCGTCTGCCCGGACCCGAAAAACTTTTTCGCCTGATCCGCAGGCGGGTCCATTGGCGCGCCTAAACGTACCGTGACGAAAGTTTGAGGCGGGTTTCTGCCTGTGCGGTGTTATTAAAATTGTTCCACCGGCCTATTTTAAATGGTTAGAAACGAAAACGATGAAAATTAATATATAAAAATGCGAATTAATTTTTTTGTTTAAATGACGCGTGTCAAAACATGCTACAGTCAATTAGGTTAGAAGATAATTTTTATTGTGAAGAAAATGGTGGGAATATTGAAGTTTTCATTTTACGAAAATAAAACAATATGTAACCATAGCTACGAAAACGTTAATAACAAATAATAGTAAAAAAAAAAGACATTCGCCTAAATAAAACCATGGTACAGTTTAAAACGATGAATATCGAGCAACATTTTATATATGTTAATTTACAAGTTATTTTAATTACAGTCGTAAATAAATTATCTTCATCATCTTTTCCTGTTCGTGCCCAAGACCCAAGAGACAGACGAAGTAGTGTTCAATTGTTTTAATGACCTCGACATACAATGTCAATGTAGTCTATTATCTTTCTTCAGTTAACTGAAGGAAATAAAGATGGAGTTCGTTGTTTTCCTCGTTCATATTTTCTTTTATTTCACCTGCAGATTATCTACCACGTTGTACATTTTTTTAAACATGCCATTTTTCCCAAACCTCTCCCGACTCCTCGCACACGCATATAGATACTATTTGGTTTCTTCACCTGAAGTTTCAGGCTTTAAGCTTGTTTTTTTTTTCTGTGCTAATATAGCTGCCAGATTTGCTATTGCTGTCAAACAAGCATTGTGTTGAAATATACCAAAATGATATGTTAATCTTGAAAAAAAAATCATGTTTTAATTTTTCGCGATTTTAGTTTTCTTTCAACAACCAGCGTGATGCAGAAAAAAAAACAACAAGAAGAACATTGTGATCAGAATCTATTTTTTTGTGCAGTGTTCTTGTAAACAGAATGGAACGACGTGTTCGGATGGTAAAG
>NW_026734035.1:0-26158 GCF_028476545.2 Physella acuta
TCTCGTTTCCATGCAACTAGCTGAGTCAGTGACTCGGTGAGTCAGTGATTCGATGAGTCAGTGCGTCAGGTGAGGTGTACCACGGCGCCAGGTATACTGCAGGAATCTGCAGTACAAGTCTCCAGATTGCCATGACAACCACAAAGCCTGCAAGCCGTTAGACAAGCGGGCATTAGCCGCTTACTGAGGGGGAGGCGGAGCGTAGAGGTGTTCCGTGAGGGGGGTGGCAGGGATGCACCGGGGGTGGGAGGGGCAGGTAATGCGGCATCTGGAAATAACTAGATTACAGGGACACAACCACTGACCTGGTGGTGAGGTTTACTCCCTTTTTTTCTGCTACTTTTGGGAGTTAACAATTTTACGCTTATATTTCTCAAATAATATTTTAATGCGTGTACACGCTAAACAGTTACTTTTCATTTTACATTTGTAATGTGTGAGAGAGAGAGAGTTGGGTTGGAGTAAATTTTAATAAAGTTTACTTGAAATACAGTTCACTTGAAATAAAGTTTACTTGAAATAAAGTTTACTTGAAATAAAGTTTACTTTAAATGAAGTTTACTTTAAATAAAGTTTACTTTAAATGAAGTTTACTTTAAATAAAGTTTACTTTAAATGAAGTTTACTTTAAATAAAGTTTACTTTAAAATTAGGTGACCGGTCCAGAGACGACAAAAGAAAGACGTGGGTTGGGACTCACCATGGGAAGGGGGGGGAGGGCTCACCATGGGAGAGGAGGGCGTACCATGGGAGGGGAGGGCGTACCATGGGAGGGGGGGCGCACCATGGGAGGGGGGGGCGCACCATGGGAGGAGGATGTTAGAGAAACAAGTACAAGATCGAGTTGCTCACACTGGTCTTGACCACAGCCACAGACTTTGTTACCGTGTGTAACATATCCACGCTTCGGTGTCCATTTATAGTTGTGTGATCATTTATACTTATGTGACCATTTTAGATGTATCACCGTTTATATTTGTGTGATCATTAAAATGTATAGTTATCTGCATATTTATAGTTCTGTGACCATTTATAGTTGTGTGACCATTTATAGTTTTGTAGTTCTTTATCCATTTCTAGTTTTTTTTGCAGTTATGATTCCTTGTAGGTGGACGCGAAAGCAACCTCTGAACGAACAGGTGTGTTCTTCTTCCATTCATCTGTGGGGCGGTAATGTGCGAACCACTGCGAACCACTGCGAACCACTGCGAACACAAGCAACCACTCAAGGAAAACTTGTGGCGTCGGCTCTCACATAACGAAAATAGTTACCTGATATTTTCAAATACCTGAATGAAAAATAATAGCACAGGTGGGAGGGGGGAGTTGAAATGGGGGGGGGGGGGCATTGCTAAAAATAAAAGAGCAAACGTAAGGTGTTGAATGTAGGTCAGTGAGTTTTCTGGTAGATTGGAGCTGATCTAATCGACGTAAAGAAGATTTTGTAAAGGAGGCTACAGGAGAAAGGTAATGTAAGGTGGTTGGACGAGGAGTTGCCTGGGTCATTAGCCCAATGCAGAATGTTTGGGCTTTGGTGAAGTGATTTGGGCTTTATTGTGGTGCTTAGCCCTTTGTAGAATGTTCTGATTGGTCTTTACTAAAGTGATTTGGGGCTTTGAATGAGTCATTAGCCCTATGTAGAATGATACGTTTGGGCTTTGCTGTAGTGATTTGGACTGTGATCAGTGTTTCTTCCAGACTTTTTTCTCCGGTAGTGCACTTGAAATTTTCGGGGGGCGGACAACAATTTCCGGGGGTGCGGACACTGTCAGCGGAAATTGTCAAAACTGTATAAATTCCATTTCGTTCGGGGGGGGGGGGGCGGTAGATGCCTGGAAGAAACTCTGGCTTTGATTGGGTAATAAGCCCTATGCAGAATGTTCTGTTTGGGCTTTGCTTAGGTAAATGGCGTTATGCTGAGTGGTAAGTTTTTGTTGCTGTAATGTGTGATGTGCAGTATGTTATACTTGTCTTTGCTAGCTAAATTAGCCGGACGACAGCATCCAATGTTTGGGCTGTGCTCGAGTGATTAGATTATGAAGAGCTTTATTTAGGTTGGTAGACAGACATGAAGGAATTGTATCAGTAACAAAGGCAAAGGTAGTGCATAAAAGCACCCCCGCGTCCATCAATGAAGGTTAAGTGCTCAAAAGCTTACATTTTTGTCTACAAGGTCAATGTAAAATTACGATACCAGGATGTGAGGCTATAATTGTATTTGTAGATTATATATATATATATATATATATATATATATATATATATATATATATATATATATATATATATATATATATATATATATATATATATATATATATATATATATACATACACACACACACACACACATATATATATATATATATATATATATATATATATATATAGTTAAAAATCTTTAAAATAATTCGGATTATATTGTAATGAGGGGGTTTGGTTGTGTGGAGAGGAGGGGGCGGTGGTAAACAAGTTGCACTTCGCTATCTGTGAATTAGAAATGAGTTACTTTAAGAACTGTCTAGACTTTGCATAAATACATTCAAACACAAATCATTCATAATTTGAAGTCACGGTGAGTGAGAGTAGTTATACAGTGAGTTCAGAATTTACCACTTTGATTCAGAGGTCATCCATAGATGACGTCACGATTTTTAAAAAGTCCTCATCCTCACCCATTGCATTAAAAAGCCAGAACCTTAAAATGACGTCAAACCTCAGCTCACAACCCCCTCCCCTCAAAATTGCAGTTTTTGAACCCTCCTTTTTTGACACACAGCGACACCAACCCTCCTTCCCAGGAGTGACGTCGTTTATGGACCACCCCTTTACGGACTACTGTTTGATTTGATCGGGCCAGTAGCAAAAGGCTGTTACCGTAAAATGGATGTGTATGGGCTTATGTGAGAAAAGTATCCAGAGATAAGAACACGTCTGTTGATGTCACGGTCATGTGATGTAAACACTGTCGGCCTTGACCTCATTGTCGTCCTCTCCGTGATTTATAGAAGAGGGATGGGGCGGCTTTGACATTTATGCCGCAGCCACTGAAACAACCACTAAACAAACCCGTAAACTCCTAAACCCACTGACTGCACTTCTAATAATGATGTGTGACTTACTTCTGACTAAGTTCCCATGTTTCCCCCAGGAGTAAAGGGCTGCAGCTATACCTCCCCACCGGACTCTGTTTTGGCCAGCTCTCTTTAGTTAAGCCCACGTAAGCCCTTGCCTCTCTTCCCACAGTCCTCAAGGATTGGTTAGACCGCCCTATATCAAGGTTTCTTTCAGAAATTTTTTTTCCTAGAGAGGGGGAGTGTGGGAACTTTAAAATCTCCTAGCACTAAAAGCTTCCAGTCTCAACCCGCAAAAAATGACTGAAAGAAACTCTACCAACTCTTCTGTTCCGCTGAATGTTCAAATCCAATGCCTGCCTGGCGATGTTTTTTTTTCATGAGGTGATTTAGTCGGTTTGCCTATGTCATCATTGGTAACATACAAAGCTACTCATCCTCCCCTGTGCCTGTACCATAACTATAACTCAACCTTAAACAAATCCTGAAAAAGAAAAGAAGCTCGTAACATTTACAGCCCATTAAACTGTACAAAAAAAAACAAGCTGTAAAGGTGTCCATATACCTCTAAAATATCAATAAATAAACCTAACTAGGCCTCTGATATCTAATTCAAGGGAAACAAAAAATATGGCCTCAAGTCTCACAATTCTGACATACAGAGGCTCTACACTATTTTAAATAACTACTTAAGTGAAGAGACGAAATTTTACTTCGGTGAATCCTCCAAAATTTTTTTATTATCAGACGGCATTCAATAAACCTTGTAGATGTTTTTTACTTAATCAGGGGACAAAACTGAGTAATACGAATTTCATAACTAATATAAAAAGAGTTAGGTCCCTTAATATCTGTTGGCCATTATTAGTAACGGGTGTTTAAATTAAATAAAACGCTTTTGTAAATAATTATAAGTATTTCTTTTACAGTTTTACAGCTGTACTGAATATTGATGATTCATGGTCTATGGCGTTTTTTACGATACTAGATCTAGTAGCCAAGCCTATAAGGATATTTGTTATGTAATATGTTTGACTACCTCTTTCTGTTCTTGCATCGACAAAGACATTATTTCAATTGTTTGAGATCAACGTAATTTAGATCTTACTGTACGCTTATGATTTAAAATTGTGATTTTATTAATTGTATGCCTAATAATATTTTTTTTTTCGTTATAGCGAACCAGTTTCACAAACGGGATAGCTTTTTTACTGCTCGACTTCTCCAGCTTTTTAATAAACTTTGTTTTAGACTGCTACAGATTTTACCACACCTGATATATTCACAAATAATATAAATGTGAATAGAAACATGCGACTTATTCTCGATACTTTTGGTTGTTCTTTGAATTTGCCTGAATGATTGAAGAATGTCTTCACGTATAATAATTAAACAGTTACCAAAAGATGTAAGAACTCGAGTATTACGAAAATTTGTGTGATCATTTTTTTTTACTCACGGCAAATTAATTATTAATAATATTTTATTAAGACGGGTTTGAACTTTCTTTGGTGAATGTGCATTGCAAAATGAAACTGGTTGGTGGGGTTCAGTAGCTGCAAAAACGGACCAAAAAGGAAACACTGTATGCCTACCAATTAGATCTACTAATTAAAACCTTCCTCAGCAGATGATAATTACTATTAATTACCTACCATTTTCAGTTTTTTAAATTAAGAAAAAATAGTCAGCCATATTCATATGACATATTTTGTTTAGCAATGGGCCTCGCCCTTGTTAGTGAGATTTGCTAACTAATTAATTAATAAAGTAATAGCTAATATTATGCCTATTTGTAATGAATATTAATTAAGAGACAGCAGAAGTTTAACTCTTTCTATACCAGAGGCGTTTCCACCTCCTGACAACATTATTTCCGTGACCCAATTTTTTTACACACCCCTCACCTACTTAAACAATTATAGCTCGTATGTTTATCTAACCAGATTTATGTATCATATCTCAAAATGAACAGAAATGAAATGTCTATAGTAGTAAATAAAGATAATTGTGAGTTATTTTTAAAAATGTAGGTTTTTTACATGTTAAATGACTTGTTAAAAGAAACAAACACTATCGGTGTCGAGCCGTACCTTGCGGCTCATGGGACGGATTGAGTTAAAGTAAAGTTTATGTTTCTAGGATGGTATGCTAGTGTGTGAGTTTAAAATTGTTTCTGTCAATTTCAAAATAAAACAACACATTGTTAAACATTAATTATATTAGTAGCTTGTATTAACTGGAGATTTTCTAATAAAATACATTTATACAATTACAGATAACAAAAGATCGTCTTGTTGCACACATTTTGAAAATCTGTCCCAATGTAGAAGTAACAGACTGTAACCTCAAGTACACTCGTGATGGAGTTTTTAGAAAGTTTGCCTTCGTCGGCTTCAACAGTACAGACCAGGGTGATGCTGTGCAGAAAAAATTAAATGGAACATTTATTCGAACCACTAAAATTCTGGTATGCTTTCAGTAAATAAAATAAATGGTTTGAATTTTAAGAAGGCCTGAAAAAAAATTCAGAGATGTTTAAATATTTGTCTTTATACAAAATTTTATTGCACTGTTGTTTGAAAATGTGATATTCTACTATTTTAGAGCTAATAGCATTTTTGATATGTTGCTCCTTTTGCTGTTTATTTTTGCATGCTGATAAATCTGTGGGTTTTTGACTCTTAGACTTCTGGTCTTTTCAGCCAACATTATCTCTTATTCAGATCAAAATCTTTATCGTTTCTAACTATCTGTAACCTAACTACTTTTATAGGGTTGAAATGGGTTGCATTAGTTTTTGTTTTAACACCAGACTATATTTATGCCAGGTTGATAAAGCAACAGATATAGGGGACTCAAAGATTAAAGTATGGAGCAAATACTCCTTACAGAAGAACAGCCAATCATCAACAACAAAGTCAGCTGAAAAACCTGCGGCCACCTCAAATCCTGTTGAAAAACCTAATGAAGAGGTAGAATATTTACAATTTTAGTTTCTTATGTGCGTTATTTCTATTTTGTTAAGTTGACCCTTTATTATTATTTTAATGTTCCCAGGAGAAAACTCCAGCTAAAGAAGAAAAACCTCCAGCTCGCACAGGGTTCGTACTGAAGATGAAAGGACTTTCAGGATTCTACACCGAGGTGAGTAGGTATAAACATAGCTGCTGTGCTGATATTAAAAGATGTAGATTTTTAATATGTGGATATGTCTAAACATAGTCTAAAACAAAATCAGTACAGTATGTTCGGCAAATAGATTATTTTTAATAAAATTGATTAATGTTGTTTAAAAAAATGTTTAAAGTTAAATTCTATTTTATCTCCATTGAATGTTTAATTATGAAGATTTTTTCTATCATTTAAGTATTGATATAGAATATAATACTAAATGAGTTGGAGTTACACATTTTTTAAAATGACTGAATATGATTTTTCACCCCTGTTTATTCTGAACTTTATCTTTCTGCTTGAACTCATAAAGTTTGTATATTTTTTTTCCATCAGAAAAGTATCAAAGAATTTTTCAAACCAATCAAATTAAAAGCCGTTAGAATTCCCAGAAATGCTCAGAAGAAACCAATTGGTAGGTTCTCTGTGATACACTTATTCTGACAAATATAACAATATTAAAATGTACATAAGTAAAAGACATTTCTTTGACCAAAATATGTGTTAAATCTAGTTTTAATTATACATTTTTTTTACTATTGTTTGTGTATTTGTATCGATTTCGATTATTTTTCTTTTTGTAACATTTATTTGATAAAATGTTTATATTGTTTTGTAAAATTCCAAATTTTAACTTTCAGGTGTGGCATATGTTGAATTGCCATCAGAAAAAGAGCTGGAACTCGCCATGGGAAGGAACAAAAATTTTATAAGTAAGTGACTTAATACCAGGGGCTGGCAGAATATTTTTTTAAGTTGTTCAATCTTCCTTAAAATTATTTTTATAGCTGCAACGGAAAATTAAAAGTTCTGATAAATTTTGTTTTTAGTATTCCTTAAACTTTTACTCTGTTGTTTTGGTTCACCTAATCATCCACTAACTACAGTCACATTGTCCATGTGTTAATGTTCCAGATGGTAAAAAAGTATTTTTAAAGAAATCAACAGAGGAGTTGGAACCTGAGACAAAGTTACCTGCCCCTCCCCCTTGGGAGTTGAAGGTCAGTCTAATTACTGAGAAAACTGCAGTCTTTTTTTTTTTGTTTACCAATGTTTACAAAACTCTTTTTGATATTAGAATTTTTTTCTGAACATTTGAAAATCATTTTGAAATTTTTATTGTTAAATGTTTTAGAATTGTTCATTATCCTAATAGCATAATTTTAAAATCCTTGTCGGAAACCATATACTTTTGTCTGAATATGTATATAAAAAACACTTAAATTTCCATAGTAACGCTTAAATTTTTTAATTTATTGTACAGTAGTGTCATATTAAATAAAAGACGGTAATTTTTTTCTGTCTTTCCATCCATTTTTTTAGTAAGTTTTTTTTATTTTACAATTATTCTGGGCTAACAAACTTATTTTTTCCATCAGGCCAAAGAGTCAAGCCTACAAGAAGTAGAGAGCATTGCAGAGGTGAGTAGCCCTGATACTCTTTTGAGTTCTATCACTAGTCATTAAGTAACAAATAGATGCATAACAAGATGTGTCTTGCTGGAAACTAAACAGTATGGGCTTGCAGTTGTTTATGTTATCAGCTGGAGTGTTTTGAATAGTTATGCCTGGTCATCTTTGCAAGATACTAGTTGCAACTAAATTATGGCACTGGCCACAAAGTCCTTTACATTCTGCTAGCATAGAAACAAATGAGGTGGTTTCTGCTTTAGTTGTACCTTTTAAATTAGTTAAACATTGAAATACTTTTGAAATAATTTCTTTTATTTCCTCTCCATGTAGTCTAACAAATGGGGTGATTTCTACTCAACTTGCACCTTAAAATGAGTTAAACATTGAAATAGTTTTAAAATAATTCTTCTTATTTCCTCTCCATGCAGTCTAGCATTACTTGTACCTTAAAACGAGTTAAATGTTGAAATACTTTTAAAAATACTTTCTCTTATTTCCTCTCCACACAGTCTGGTCGTTTATTTGTTCGCAATCTCTGGTTTGGTGTGACAGAGGAGGAACTGGAAGAGTTATTTGGGAAATTTGGTCAGTGACGTCAAATTATTCTGTTCACACGAATACTCACAAAATATTTTAAAATGTAATCAAGTTAATCCATACTGAAACATAATTTTTAATGTGAATAAATGAATCCAATTAAACACAAATATTTTTTTAATAATAAAATTCATCCAAATTGACATCTCGAAATCTAAAGTAATGTATACAAATTGACACATTTTTAAAAATGTATCAAAGTTCTATGGAAATCAACACATAATTATTTTGAAATAATATTTATTAAAAAATAAAATAAAATGTATCCAGTCACATAAAAATACTTCTAATACGTCGAAATCATCCAAAGAGACTAAAAACATTAAACATTTATGTACATATTTCAACACATTTTGTATGTGTGTCTTCAGGTCCTTTGACAGAAGTTGTCCTTCCAGTTGACCCACTCACCAAAAAGGTCAAAGGTTTCGCACATGTTGTGTTTGTGTTCCCTGAACATGCACTCAAGGCCTTCACAGAACTGGACTACACCAGTTTACATGGCCGTCTGCTTCACATCCTGCCCGGCAGGGAGGTCAAGGAGGAGAGTGAATCCTCAGGTTAGTGTCTGCTAGAGCAGGGGTCAGGTTAGTGTACATTACGGCAAGGGTCAGGTTAGTGTACTGTGTACACTAGGGCAGGGGTCAGGTTAGTGTACACTAGGGCAGGGGTCAGGTTAGTGTACACTAGGGCAGGGGTCAGGTTAGTGTCCACTAGAGCAGGGGTCAGGTTAGTGTCCACTAGAGCAGGGGTCAGGTTAGTGTCCACTAGAGCAGGGGTCAGGTTAGTGTCCACTAGAGCAGGGGTCAGGTTAGTGTCCACTAGGGCAGGGGTCAGGTTAGTGTCCACTAGAGCAGGGGTCAGGTTAGTGTCCACTAGAGCAGGGGTCAGGTTAGTGTCCACTAGAGCAGGGGTCAAGTTAGTGTCTGCTAGAGCAGGGGTCAGGTTGGTGTCCACTAGAGCAGGGGTCAGGTTAGTGTCCGCTAGAGCAGGGGTCAGGCTAGTGTCTACTAGAGCAGGGGTCAGGTTAGTGTCCGCTAGAGCAGGGGTCAGGTTAGTGTCCACTAGGGCAGGGGTCAGGCTAGTGTCTGCTAGAGCAGGGGTCAGGTTAGTGTCCGCTAGAGCAGGGGTCAGGTTAGTGTCCACTAGAGCAGGGGTCAGGTTAGTGTCCACTAGAGCAGGGGTCAGGTTAGTGTCCACTAGAGCAGGGGTGAGGTTAGTGTCCACTAGGGCAGGGGTCAGATTAGTGTCCACTAGAGCAGGGGTCACCTGCTAGAATGGGTCAGGTTAGTGTCCACTAGAGCAGGGGTCAGGTTAGTGTCCACTAGGGCAGGGGTCAGGTTAGTGTCCACTAGAGCGGGGGTCACCTGCTAGAATGGGTCAGGTTAGTGTCCATGGGGCCACCTTGTTGCAGCTCCAGTGAGTTTTTTAATCCATTCTTTATCAAAACATTGAAGCGGATACTTCCCAAATAAACAAGTATTACATGTCAACATTCTATACACCATATGCCCGTTAACTTTCTAAGTGAGCATCAATAGGTGCAACTAAATTTTGGTCACATGGCATGGCAATGGCCACAAAGTCTTTTACATTCTGGAAAAACCACCCAAGATTGCAGTTCATTAATTTCAGAGTTTCTCTCTTAGACAGGTTGTTGTCCCCATTTTTTAAAAATTTAAACTATGTACATAAAACTGGAGAAACTGAAGTAGATTAGAAAGTTTTAAGCAATGGAGCTTAAAAAAAAGTAAAAGAACTGCAGCTACTAAAATAACTCAGACCATCAAATTGTATAACATATTCTGTACTCTACAACATGTAAAAAACGCATTTCCTGTAAAAAAATCATCACGTTTATTTCCAAAGTATAATTTAATTTGTGAATTTTTTTTTCTTTATTTTAGAAAAATCTTCGTACAAAAAAAAGAAAGATTTGCAGCAAAAGTCAAATAATGCAAGGTACAGTAATTGTTGACTTATTCTTGTTATTTACCATTTTGTTAATCATCCAATGGTAATATGAATAACGTATGAACGTATGAATAAAGTAAGGCAAAATATTTGGATCAGTTAGATGAAATCAGTTGTAGTTTCTTGTTATAGTATACACACAGGGATGTGACTTTTCCGAATTTTAGCGGAAATCCGATTTTTCCGTTTTAGTTGCGATTTTCCTCCGCTGATTTAATTTTCGCCGAATTTTTCCGCCGAGTTTCATTTTTTGTCGATTTTTTACGAAGTTTTAAAAATTAGGAAAAAAACGGAAATGTCTTCTACGGAAAGGGCCGACATGCTCATTCCACTTATTCGTATTTAAATCGACAACTACTGTACTTAGGTCAAACGGACACGCGAATATGTGCATTTCTTTTCTATTGGTCGATTGCGCTAGGTCTGACGGTGCTAGATCAAGATTAAATGTAGATTAAGATTCGGAATTTCGGCGGACTTTCGAATTTTTCAAAGCACACTTTTTTAGTCAAAATTTTCCGCTATTTTCAGTTAACTAATTATCAAAAACACGGGAAAAGGTAATCTAAAATAATGCAGTTATTCAAATGAAACTTACATCTCTTAAGCCTGGTAAGCTAGCTATCGATATAGCCTAATTTACCTATCGGTATTTTAACCCGCCTAAATCTAGAGTTTCTCTCTGATTCTATTTTATTTCGCAATCTCAAATTAAAATTGAAATCCTTGCAAAAGGTGACTATGAGGACTAACCCGCCCCACCTCGTAGTAACGTGGTTCTTGTGACCTCACCTTGACCGCAAGTACGTGTTTGGTACTGCTTGTGGAAAAAAAAAAATGACGTCACAGTCAATTTCAAATAGCTGTTCCTGCAATACGAATGCTGCGTAGGCCTACAGATTAAAAAAATAATACTAAACTCAACGTGACTACGACCGTGTCTTGTTTGTGGAAGAAAAAATACGTTCAGACTGTGGGGGGGAGTCTGGCTTTTGTAGTAGAGAGGGGAGGTAAATAGCGTAAAAAAACGTGGATGACACCTAACAATTTACAGCTATTCCAAAAAAAACATAAATATCGATGTGGTTTGGCTATCATTATGATTAACTTTGGTTCACACGTCAGACCATTTCTAATTTAAGCTAACCTGGTCCATTTCATTTTTCCATCACATGAACCTAAAACTTTCAAATTCTAACTTTTTATCTTAATCTAGGGTCTTTACAGTTGAAGACAAATATTTTTACCAATCCAATCTTTAAAAGAATATGTATTATTATTAGGCATTAGGCCCCCTATTTAAAAATTGAAAACAGGAGTAGGCCTACATCTAGAATCTACACTAGATTAGTACAGTTTAAATTAGCTTGATGGTAAAATAAAACTTAATTGCTACTTTTGTTACATTGTAATTTTTAAAAAAGTTGTTTATAAGGTAAACATTAAATTGCAATTAGACAAGACTTTCAATGTTATTTTAGAGTAACATAGACTTCTTGTATTTAAAATATTAACTTCATTAAACAATTAATTAGTACAGTAACAGTATGAAGCTGCTTAACCGCGATAAAAAGTAGATAAAACATATTGAGTTATTATCCGAAGAAAATTTCCTAATTTTTTTTCTTGGTCTGGTCACATCCCTGATACACAGATACTGAATGAATATTTGTGACATTATATGCTGAATTCTTTAATTTTATTTTTTTACTAGTGGCTAGCCATTAATTATTTTCTTGGTTAAAATAAGTGACTGTTACACATAAAATACATCGAATTATTTAATTTATTCATGTCACAAGTGTTTGGCCACTAATATTTTGCCTGGTTCAAATTACTGACATTACTAGCTGAATGAACTTGTTTTTCTAAACCATCAGTCTTTACCTATACATTTTTTGCCTTATTGAAATTGTAAACACATCTCACCTCACCAATGTAGTTCTCACCTCACCAATGTATTCCCCACCTCACCAATATATTCCTGACCTCACCAATATATTCCTGACCTCACCAATGTATTTCTCACCTCACCAATATATTCCTTACCTCACCAATATATTCCTTACCTCACCAATGTATTCCTGACCTCACCAATATATTCCTGACCTCACCAATATATTCCTTACCTCACCAATGTATTCCTCACCTCACCAATATATTCCTCACCTCACCAATATATTCCTCACCTCGCCAATATATTCCTCACCTCGCCAATATATTCCTTACCTCGCCAATGTATTTCTCACCTCACCAATGTATCCATCACCTCACCAATGTAGTTCTCACCTCACCAATGTATCCATCACCTCACCAATGTATCCATCACCTCACCAATGTATCCATCACCTCACCAATGTATTCATCACCTCACCAATGTATCCATCACCTCACCAATGTATCCATCACCTCACCAATGTATCCATCACCTCACCATTGTATCCATCACCTCACCAATGTATCCATCACCTCACCAATGTATCCATCACCTCACCAATGTATCCATCACCTCACCAATGTATCCATCACCTCACCAATGTATCCATCACCTCACCAATATATTCCTCACCTCACCAATATATTCCTCACCCTGACCTCACCAATGTATTTCTCCAGCTCACACAACTGGAACGCCCTGTTCCTGGGCGCCAACGCAGTGGCTGATGCCATGGCACAGAAGTATCACACAGACAAAAGTAATATTCTAGATGACGTAAGTCTCTGTTTTATTTATATAGTGGAACCTCGCTTTGAAAGTAATTTTGTCTTTCTTCAAGATGCCACACTGTTGTGGTTAATTCTTTGCCTGTCTTATGCCACTTTTATAATTATGATATTTATGTCCTGTATGACACCATTTTTATAATTATGATATTTATGTCCTGTATGACACCATTTTTATAATTATGATATTTATGTCCTGTAGGACACCAGAGGCAGTGTTGGAGTCAGGCTGGCTTTGGGTGAGACACAAATCATCAACGAGACCAGGGAATTTCTCATTTCTAACGGAGTGGCTCTAGACAGCTTTAGTCAGGTCAGTAGCTCTAGACAGCTTTAGTCAGGTCAGTAGCTCTAGACAGTCAGGTCAGTAGCTCTAGACAGTCAGGTCAGTAGCTCTAGACAGCTTTAGTCAGGTCAGTAGCTCTAGACAGTCAGGTCAGTAGCTCTAGACAGCTTTAGTCAGGTCAGTAGCTCTAGACAGTCAGGTCAGTAGCTCTAGACAGCTTTAGTCAGGTCAGTAGCTCTAGACAGTCAGGTCAGTAGCTCTAGACAGCTTTAGTCAGGTCAGTAGCTCTAGACAGTCAGGTCAGTAGCTCTAGACAGCTTTAGTCAGGTCAGTAGCTCTAGACAGTCAGGTCAGTAGCTCTAGACAGTCAGGTCAGTAGCTCTAGACAGTCAGGTCAGTGGCTCTAGACAGCTTTAGTCAGGTCAGTAGCTCTAGACAGTCAGGTCAGTAGCTCTAGACAGTCAGGTCAGTAGCTTTAGACAGCTTTAGTCAGGTCAGTAGCTCTAGACAGTCAGGTCAGTAGCTCTAGACAGTCAGGTCAGTAGCTCTAGACAGTCAGGTCAGTAGCTCTAGACAGTCAGGTCAGTGGCTCTAGACAGTCAGGTCAGTAGCTCTAGACAGGTCAGTAGCTCTAGACAGTCAGGTCAGTAGCTCTAGACAGTCAGGTCAGTGGCTCTAGACAGTCAGGTCAGTAGCTCTAGACAGTCAGGTCAGTAGCTCTAAACAGGTTAGTAGCTCTAGACAGTCAGGTCAGTAGCTCTAGACAGTCAGGTCAGTGGCTCTAGACAGTCAGGTCAGTAGCTCTAGACAGTCAGGTCAGTAGCTCTAGACAGCTTTAGTCAGGTCAGTAGCTCTAGACAGTCAGGTCAGTAGCTCTAGACAGTCAGGTCAGTAGCTCTAGACAGCTTTAGTCAGGTCAGTAGCTCTAGACAGTCAGGTCAGTAGCTCTAGACAGTCAGGTCAGTGGCTCTAGACAGTCAGGTCAGTAGCTCTAGACAGTCAGGTCAGTAGCTCTAGACAGTCAGGTCAGTAGCTCTAGACAGTCAGGTCAGTAGCTCTAGACAGTCAGGTCAGTAGCTCTAGACAGTCAGGTCAGTAGCTCTAGACAGTCAGGTCAGTAGCTCTAGACAGTCAGGTCAGTGGCTCTAGACAGTCAGGTCAGTAGCTCTAGACAGGTCAGAGGCTCTAGACAGTCAGGTCAGTAGCTCTAGACAGTCAGGTCAGTAGCTCTAGACAGTCAGGTCAGTAGCTCTAGACAGTCAGGTCAGTAGCTCTAGACAGTCAGGTCAGTAGCTCTAGACAGTCAGGTCAGTAGCTCTAGACAGTCAGGTCAGTAGCTCTAGACAGTCAGGTCAGTAGCTCTAGACAGTCAGGTCAGTAGCTCTAGACAGTCAGGTCAGTAGCTCTAGACAGTCAGGTCAGTAGCTCTAGACAGTCAGGTCAGTAGCTCTAGACAGTCAGGTCAGTAGCTCTAGACAGTCAGGTCAGTAGCTCTCGACAGTCAGGTCAGTGGCTCTAGACAGTCAGGTCAGTAGCTCTAGACAGTCAGGTCAGTAGCTCTAGACAGTCAGGTCAGTAGCTCTAGACAGTCAGGTCAGTAGCTCTAGACAGTCAGGTCAGTAGCTCTAGACAGTCAGGTCAGTGCTTCTAGACAGTCAGGTCAGTAGCTCTAGACAGTCAGGTCAGTAGCTCTAGACAGTCAGGTCAGTAGCTCTAGACAGTCAGGTCAGTAGCTCTAGACAGTCAGGTCAGTAGCTCTAGACAGTCAGGTCAGTAGCTCTAGACAGTCAGGTCAGTAGCTCTAGACAGTCAGGTCAGTAGCTCTAGACAGTCAGGTCAGTGGCTCTAGACAGTCAGGTCAGTAGCTCTAGACAGTCAGGTCAGTAGCTCTAGACAGTCAGGTCAGTAGCTCTAGACAGTCAGGTCAGTGGCTCTAGACAGTCAGGTCAGTAGCTCTAGACAGTCAGGTCAGTAGCTCTAGACAGCTTTAGTCAGGTCAGTAGCTCTAGACAGCTTTAGTCAGGTCAGTAGCTCTAGACAGCTTTAGTCAGGTCAGTAGCTTTAGATAGCTTTAGTCAGGTCAGTAGCTCTAGACAGCCAGGTCAGTAGCTCTAGACAGTCAGGTCAGTAGCTTTAAAGACAACTTTATTCATGTCAATAGCTCCAATAGTTTCCGTCAAGTCAAGTAACTAAGACAGCTACCATCAACAACTTCCTGATACTGACTCTCCCCCAATACAACAAACTCCACAACCTGCTTTATCAACCCACCACCACCTGTCCATAACCATTGAACTTTTGTCTCTCTATACCAGGCCGCAGGGGCCAGAAGCAAGACGGTCATCCTGGTGAAAAACTTGCCCCTGGGGGTGACCACGGATGAACTGAGAGACATATTCAACAAGTACGGGTCAGTGAACCGCGTCGTCCTGCCCCCCACCGGCATCACGGCCATTGTTGAGTACCTGGAGCCATCAGAGGCCAGACAAGGTTTCATGAAGCTCAACTTCTCCAAGGTGAGAACTGTACTCATAGCTGTTTAAAGCATGTTAGCTACTGCAGACAATAACAGCTCAGCTGTTGTTGTCTGTGTAGCTATGGCAGACAATAGCTGTTGTAAGTCTGTGTAGCTATGGCAGACATTTGTTCATGAAGCTCAACTTCT
This sequence comes from Physella acuta, assembly GCF_028476545.2. Classification (NCBI taxonomy): domain Eukaryota; kingdom Metazoa; phylum Mollusca; class Gastropoda; family Physidae; genus Physella; species Physella acuta. The sequence continues at coordinate 15,907 of NW_026734035.1, forward strand.
CCAAGGTGAGAACTGTACTTCTTAGCTGTTGTAAGTCTGTGTAGCTATGGCAGACATTTGTTCATGAAGCTCAACTTCTCCAAGGTGAGAACTGTACTTCTTAGCTGTTGTAAGTCTTTTTAGCTATGGCAGACAATAGCTGTTGTAAGTCTGTGTAGCTATGGCAGACAATAGCTGTTGTAAGTCTGTGTAGCTATGGTAGACAATAGCTGTTGTAAGTCTGTGTAGCTATGGCAGACAATAGCTGTTGTAAGTCTGTGTAGCTATGGTAGACAATAGCTGCCTAAACTCTGTGTAGCTATGGCAGACAATAGCTGTTGTAAGTCTGTGTAGCTATAGTAGACAATAGCTGTTGTAAGTCTGTGTAGCTATGGCAGACAATAGCTGTTGTAAGTCTGTGTAGCTATGGTAGACAATAGCTGCCTAAACTCTGTGTAGCTATGTCTGACAATAGCTGTTGAGAATATGAAAATGACATGTAACACAAGCTTTTGTACAAGTCACTTTGTTGGTAAATTTTAAATCTGCTCTTCAAAAGTGTTCATTTGGTGTTTCACTAGTCATGTAAGCTAGAAACTGTATATTTAATGTCAGGCTAGTCTATAGTGCCAGAAACTATAGTGCTTATGTTGTCTCCATTAGCCAATTAATTAAAGCTAATCTGTACATTTAATGTCAGGCTAGTTTATAGCTTTTAGGTTGTCTCCATTAGCCAGTTAATTAAAGCTATTCTGTACATTTAATGTCATGGTAGTCTATAGTGCTAGATACTATAGTGCTTATGTTGTCTCCATTAACCAGCGGTATTCTGTACATTTAATGTCATGGTAGTCCATAGTGCTAGAAACTATAGTGCTTATGTTGTCTCCATTAGCCAGTCAATTAAAGCTATTCTGTACATTTAATGTCTGGATAGTCCATAGTGCTTGAAACTATAATGCTTATGTTGTCTCCATTACCCAACCAATCTTGATGCAAACCTCATCCCCATTTCTCTGTATTTCAGTTTCGCTCCATTCCCCTCTACCTGGAGTGGGCCCCCATGACTGTATTTGTCAAACCTGCAGCGCCCAGTCAGGAGAAGAAAGAAGACAACTCAGAGGAGGGTGGCAGGGAGGAAGAAAAGAAAGCCACGTCTAGTCAGGAGGAGAAAACAGAAGAGGTAAATCACAGTTTTAGTTCTCTGGGTGAGGTGAGTGTGGGATGTTCCTGATTCTACCTCATCTTTTCATCTATGCATATTTTTATAACTAGCATATCTCATCACCAATGTTCCCTCTTAGCTGCGCTGCCGCACAATAGTTTTGAGCTGCTGCGCAGTGATTTTGTAAAATAAATATATCCTTGTATAAGACTTTTAGAACAGCGCACACAAAAAATAAATTTTGCACACTAGCTTTTCCCCCTTAGAGGGAATATTGCTCATCACATGTACATAAAACCAAACCTTACTCATATTTCTAGTCCCTGCATTGAATTCGTCAACATGATAATTAATCATTTTTAATTTAAATTTAATTCCTGTTTTTGTGTGTTATTTTTATTAATATTTATGTTACCAGTTTTATAACTATTTTGACGTTAACAAATAAATATTTACCATCAAACTAATATCGTCCAACTAATTTCTTCCAGAAAGCTAATGATGAGGAAGTTCCTGAAGAGGAGGCCACTATTTTTGTTAAAAACTTGAACTTCTCCACAACAGATGAACAGCTATTAGAGGTGAGTTCTCATAACAAACTTTTCAAAGTTTAATTGTTGATATAATCTTTAATTATTTTTTTATGGCCGGTCATTCAAAAATATGTTCCCTTTTCTTTTACCAGCTATTTTGTCTCAGGTTTGTGGACTAAAGTTTTTTATCCGTTCAATTAACATAGGAACAATAATTGAAGTTTGTTTTACAATTTTTTCTCAGCATTTCAAAGCAATAGGCAACATTTATTCAGCCACAGTGTCTAAGAAAAAAGATGCCAAAAAGCCAGGTTTGTTTGTTCTATTTACTTCATGCTATCAACTTTTACACCTCATCTCTATTGTCCATTTTACTGTTATCATCTTTTTTTTGTCCAATTAAATTATCATCTTTTTAGGCCACATCCAAATTGGCCAATTTACTGTTAACATTTTAGACCATATCTATATTGTCCAATATACTGTTATCATTTTAGACCATATCTATATTGTCCAATATGCTGTTATCATATTAGACCATATCTATATTGTCCAATATACTGTTATCATTTTAGACCATATCTATATTGTCCAATATACTGTTATCATTTTAGATAATATCTATATTGTCCAATATACTGTTATCATTTTAGACCATATCTATATTGTCCAATATACTGTTATCATTTTAGACCATATCTATATTGTCCAATATTCTGTTATCATTTTAGACCATATCTGTATTGTCCAATATACTGTTATCATTTTAGACCATATCTATATTGTCCAATATACTGTTATCATTTTAGACCATATCTATATTGTCCAATATGCTGTTATCATTTTAGATAATATCTATATTGTCCAATATGCTGTTATCATTTTAGATAATATCTATATTGTCCAATATGCTGTTATCATTTTAGATAATATCTATATTGTCCAATATACTGTTATCATCATTGTAAAAAAATGTTTTGTCCAATTTGATTGTTACTGTTTTCATCAAAGTTCAAACCTTTATACAATAGACTAATTATTTAGACCAAATCATTATGGTCCAATTTACTGTTTAGGTCTCCACTTTACTGTCCAATTTGTTATGCGTGTTTTTATTTATCAACACATCTACGGTATCTGACTCTGACTAAAAATGATTTTTTCATTGAATTTGTTCAGGTGAACTCCTGTCCATGGGCTATGGTTTTGTTCAGTTCATGAAGAAAACAGACGCGAAAGAAGCCTTGAAACAGCTACAGAACTCGATGTTGGATGGTCACAATCTGGAACTAAAGATCTCAAACAGGACGTCACAGTGAGTGGACCCTATTTTATATGTTGTTTGTATGTTTATGTGTCTGTGTGTTGTTTTAGTAGTGGTTGGGTGTTTACTTATTTTTTATACTAGTTTTTATAGTGTTTGTATGTTAATTTACTGTATTGCTATAAATTTTAAATATTTATTTACACTACCCATGTATTTATTCATATAGTTTGTTTATTTATTGTGTGCGTGTTTTTTTTTATATTGTACATAAGTCAATTATCAAGTGATATTGCATTGGTTTATTTTGTCAAGTGAATGACATTTAACCTTTGAACTATATTTAACCTTTCCCCAGTCAGGTCACAGGTCGTCAGAAACAGGCAGAAACCAAACAGAAATCCACCAAAATTTTGGTCAGGAATATTCCATTTGAAGCCAAGAAAAAAGAAATTGAAGAGTTATTCAAGTGAGTGGCATAGCAATCAAAGTTCTCTAGCTGTAAGTGGCATAGCAATCAAAGTTCTCTGGCTGTAAGTGGCATAGCAATCAAAGTTCTCTAGGTGTAAGTGGCATAGCAATCAAAGTTCTCTGGCTGTAAGTGGCATAACAGTCAAAGTTCTCTAACTGTAAGTGGCATAGCAAACAAAGTTCTCTGGCTGTAAGTGGCATAGCAATCAAAGTTCTCTAGCTGTAAGTGGCATAGCAATCAAAGTTCTCTAGGTGTAAGTGGCATAGCAATCAAAGTTCTCTAGCTGTAAGTGGCATAGCAATCAAAGTTCTCTAGCTGTAAGTGGCCTAGCAATCAAAGTTCTCTAACTGTAAGTGGCATAGCAATCAAAGTTCTCTTACTGTAAGTGGCATAGCAATCAAAGTTCTCTAGGTGTAAGTGGCATAGCAATCAAAGTTCTCTGGCTGTAAGTGGCATAGCAGTCAAAGTTCTCTAACTGTAAGTGGCATAGCAAACAAAGTTCTCTGGCTGTAAGTGGCATAGCAATCAAAGTTCTCTAGCTGTAAGTGGCATAGCAATCAAAGTTCTCTGGCTGTAAACATGCTTCAAATTCAAAGCATCTCTCACAGAAGTCACTCTGTGGTAACTTTGGCTTGTGGCCTCACCTACTGCAAGAGTTTACAATCTCATTGTCCCTGTGCCTCCATTTGAAAACCCCCAAATATATGTGATCTGAGTATGTAGCCCACACTGGACATGCTGATACTAAATCAATGATAAAGTAATCATTGTTGAAAAAGGTAGAATTAAAGTGAATTGGTTTATTGTCTGGGTAAAGTGAAACATAAATGGAGCTGATATAAGGTGAGAGGGGGGTGTGCTAGGTGGCTCTTTGCTTTGCAATGGTAATAATAATGATATCAAATTAACTTTTTTTTTGGTCTAGCTGCATTTAAAAACTACAAGTTAATTACATCACCCAATCAAATTAAAATCTAGCTGCATTTTTAAAATCTAGAGAGATTTTACATAAACTTTTGTGTTCAACAAGTCGGTTCCAACCAGCAAATTCATGAAACTTGAACTTTCTGATGTCAACAAATAGAAGTTTTACACAGCTGATAGTTTTCTAATTCGACTAGAGTCAAATAATAATTGTATGTTTTATGAAGTACAAAGGTTAATACCATCATGTAATAAGCATAACACTCATGGTCAATAAACAACAATTTCCATTTTTTTTCTTCTTTAGTAAGTTTGTCAGTATTTTTAAACAGTTTTGTTGGGAAAAAAACATAGGTTAACTCCCCTAGTTATTTTGTATACTATACATGGGAAGTAGCCAACACAGATGCTAAACAATTCTTGCTGCAATCCATTTCCTTTAACATAACACATCAGTATGGAGAATATTGCCTCCATTACGCTACTGGGAAGTTAAATAAACACTAGGGGGATGGCAACTAGGTATATAGATATCATGTTTAATCAATTTATAAATGTTTACATTTTTTAAGTAGAATCTAGTAGAAAAAAGAATTACGCACTAAATGAACTGCAAATGATGTGTGTATAATAGTGTGGAACATTAGTACTTTGAAAAGAAAAACATATTAATTTTCCAAGAGTGAAAAAAATAATCTAATTAAGTATTGTTTTATGTTACAATATATATCTTCAAGTCTTGACCTATGTAAAAAGTCCGGTCCGGTAGAAGAGTATGACAGACGATACACAGAGGAATCAAGTTAAAAATAAATTTTATATGCGTTTTTTTTTCTTTTTCTTTTTAGAAATCGGAAATAGCATAAAGTACTACTATCAGTCACCAGTAATGACTCAAAACTTTGATAGAAAAAAGAGAATTATATCTTTTATTTATATGAATGTGAAGTTGTGTTTACCAGTCATAAACAGTAGGCTACTCAAGTTATAGGCTTTTGAAAAACTAAAAGTAGAATAAGTTTCACTTCCTGTTACCAGAAATCACTGAAAAGTTGATACAGAACTACAAATTTGATATGATATTTATATATGTTATTTCCTCAACCTAGCTGTAATGGTACTCCTCAATGTACCAATGTAGTGATTGTGTTGGTACATTTTTGTACAAATGTTTGTGTTCATAATTAACCATCTTTGTAACATTTGTACTTGTGATTTTTTTTTTTAATTTGTACATTTTGTACATATGTTTATACATGCATAAAATATGTTTGGATAAGTTGATACATGTTTGTAAAGATGTTTGTACCCAATGTGTATTTCTAACCATTTTTATAAAGATGTTTGTATTCATGTTTGTAGCCCAAGTTTGTAAAGATGTATGTACCCAATGTTTTTCTAAACCATGTTTGTACCCATGTTTTGCAGGGTGTTTGGTGAACTGAAGTTTGTACGTCTGCCCAAGAAACTGGGAGGGACAGGCCCACACAGGGGCTTTGCTTTTGTTGACTTTGTCACTAAGGAAGATGCCAAGGTAGGCGGGCTGATTGCTTGATTGGCAGTTCTCTCAGACAACAGCATCATTGTCTGCCTTTAATTGTTTTTTTACACGCCAGCACAACACACCCATATAGCACATCTCTATTATACGCACTCTACATATTTATTATTAAACACCTATATCACACAGTTGTATTATACAACAGCCCTACATACATATATTACACCTCTGTATTCTACAATTGCATTACAACTATATTACACCTCTGTATTCTACAATTGCATTACCACTATACTACACCTCTGTATTCTACAATTGCATTACACCTATATTACACCTCTGTATTCTACAATTGCATTACACTTATATTACACCTCTGTATTCTACATTGCATTACACCTATATTATTACACCTCTGTATTCTACAATTGCATTACACCTATATTACACCTCTGTATTCTACAATTGCATTACACCTATATTACACCTCTGTATTCTACAATTGCATTACACCTATAATACACCTCTGTATTCTTCAATTGCATTACACCTATATTACACCTCTGTATTCTACAATTGCATTACACCTATATTACACCTCTGTATTCTACAATTGCATTACACCTCTGTATTCTACAATTGCATTACACCTATATTACACCTCTGTATTCAACAATTGCAAGACACCTATATTACACCTCTGTATTCTACAATTGCATTACACCTATATTACACCTCTGTATTCTACAATTGCATTACACCTATATTACACCTCTGTATTCTACAATTGCATTACACCTATATTACACCTCTGTATTCTACAATTACATTACACCTATATTACACCTCTGTATTCTACTATTACATTACAGAGAGCTTTCAGCGCCCTCTGTCATTCTACTCATCTTTACGGGCGTCGCCTGGTTCTGGAGTGGGCAGAGGTGGAGGAGAGCCTGGACGACCTCAGGAGGAAAACTGCCCAGCATTTTAGTGATGGTAGGTGGATGGTAGGTTTAGTGATGGTAAGTTTGGTGATGGTAGGTGGATGGTAGGTTTAGTGATGTCAAGTGGATGGTAGGTTTTAGTGCTGGTAGGTGGTTGGTCAGTTTAGTGATGGTAGGTTTAGTGGTGGTAAGTGGAGGTAAGGTTTAGTGATGGTAGGTTGATGGTAGGTTTAGTGATGTCAAGTGGATGGTAGGTTTTAGTGCTGGTAGGTGGTTGGTCAGGTTTAGTGATGGTAGGTTTAGTGATGGTAAGTGGATGGTAGGTTTGGTGATGGTAAGTGGATGGTAGGTTTGGTGATGGTAAGTGGATGGTAGGTTAAGTGCTGGTAGGTGGATGGTCAGTTTTGTAATGGTAGTTGGATGGTTTTGTGGATGGTAGTTGGATGGTCAGTTTCATGATGGTAAGTGGGTGGTAGGTTTAATGATGGTAGGTGTATGGTCAGTGTTGTGATTTTTTTACTGTTATGATGGTTATTGCCCCTATCAAAGTATGAAGCAAATAGTCCTAACTGAAAAAGATAATCAAAATGACTGGATAAAGAAAATCAATTTTGTTTCAGATGGGCCAAAAAGAAAAGTCACAAAATCAAGTTTACTGGAGGAGTTACAATCATAAACAACCTGACATTACATATGAAATAATTTTACCACACAACTAAGCTGTTTGTTGCATTAATTTTTAATGTATGTAGTGTTGTCTTTTTTCTTACTCAGACATGCAAGCTACTTTGGTGTTGGCTGGATGTGTGAGGGGGGGGGGGTGAGTTGGAGTCTCAAACTTATGTATCTATTTCATAAAAATTTTAAGATTGTATAATTTTAGTTTTCAAGACACATAGAAGGGGTCCGCATGGTCGGGCCAGTAAAGCTTATGGATGGTATACTGAAAAGTCCCAAGTTCAAACCCCCAAAAAAAAGGGGCTTGATAGCTGGGGACAGCAACCCACCTAGGAGAGACAACTCCAAAATCAAACTGCTGCCTTGTAGTTTATTTTTGGGTTGACAATAAAAAGCTGGGTCAAGACAGAGTCAACAGCTATATGGTGCATAACATGCTGCGTATGGTACATAACATGTTGCCATATGGTGCATAACATGTTGCGTATGGTACATAACATGTGTATGGTACATAACATGTTGCGTATGGTACATAACATGCGTATGGTACATAACATGTTGCGTATGGTACATAACATGTTGCCATATGGTGCATAACATGTTGCGTATGGTACAAAGCATGTTGCCATATGGTGCATACAGTAGCGGGGGGGGGGGGGACATATGTCCCCGGACGCCGACCTTAGGGGGCGCCAAAATGGGTTAAAAAAAATAAATTGAAAGGTTGAGGGGGGTGCAAATTGAAAGTTTGAGGGGGGTGCAAATCGAAAGTTTGAGGGGGGGGGGGTGCAAATCGACAATGTTGCCATATGGTGCATAACATGTTGCGTATGGTGCATAACATGTTGTGTATGGTGCATAACATGTTGCCATATGGTGCATCATATGGTGCATAACATGTTGCGTATGGTGCATAACATGTTGCCATATGGTGCATAACATGTTGCGTATGGTGCATAACATGTTGCGTATGGTACAAAGCATGTTGCCATATGGTGCATAACATGTTGCGTATGGTACAAAGCATGTTGCGTATGGTGCATAACATGTTGCTTATGGTACAAAGCATGTTGCCATATGGTGCATACAGTAGCGGGGGGGACATATGTCCCCGGGCGCCGACCTTAGGGGGCGCCAAAATGGGTTGGAAAAATAAATTGAAAGGTTGAGGGGGGTGCAAATCGAAAGTTTGAGGGGGGGGGGTGCAAATCGAAAGTTTGAGGGGGGGGGGGGGGTGCAAATCGAAAAGATTGTCCCCGGGCGCCGGGAAGGGTCGCTTCGCATCTGGGTGCATAACATGTTGCGTATGGTGCATAACATGTTGCCATATGGTGCATAACATGTTGCCATATGTTGCATAACATGTTGCCATGTTATACTTAATTGTGTTGGAGGGGACAAATGAGTAGAAGCACTTGTCAACTAAACAAAAGGTTTATTTTACTTACATATTTTAGTGCATTTAGAGTATGATATTAATATTCTAAAATTGTTTAATTTAGTACTGTTTCGAACTTAAGTCTTTCAGACAACGCTGTCCCCTAGTCAAAAATATAAACAGTCCCAACACACCAAACCTGAGTTACCCATAAAGCCCTGCCAATATCCCATTACCTGTCAATCTGTCAAGTACCTATTCTATCAAGTACCTATTCTATCCCCAATGAACAGGGTTTCTTTCAGACATTTTTGGGAGGAAGGTGGGGTATTGGCTAAAGTATAAACTTCCTATATAAATGTAAAAAAAAAATTCCTACTTTTTCAGGTGGCCAGGAGGTGTGCCCCCCCCACCCCTCTCCTGGAGAGATATCTAAAAGAACCCCCACACCCCCCTCTCCTGGAGAGATATGAGCGCCTGCCAACAGGGCGTGTAGCCTCCCAATTCCAATTGTTAGCTAAAACTACGTGTTTAATCTGGTGAACAATGAACGCAGATGTTACACGCAATGGCGGAAATCGCTTTTTAATTGTTTAGTTTAGAATAGAAGCTAGATTACATCGCAACTAATGACATTTCGGCTGTTCAATATGTGTCTGTCCGACCCCCCCCCCCCCCACCCCCGTTTGATTACGTGTTAGTGTTTAGAATATGTTCCTTTTGTATGCGACTCTTAATGAACATTATGTAAATTGGAGCAGATCGAATAACTTTCAGCTTACGATTGCTAAATTAAAAGTCGCTAGTTCGGACCCTGGGCTCGAGTCTGTAGGATACCCCTGAGTCCACTCAGCTCTGGTAAGTACCTGACTCACGTTTGGGAAAGTCAAGCGTCACAGTGCTGACCAGATTATCCCCCGTATAGTTACAAAATTCTGACCCCCCCCCCCCTTTTTTTCTCCGTTATGAAGCACATCGCAAACCAATCTGAAACCCCCAATCCCCACCCCTCCCATCACCATGTACCACATCGTCACAAAATTCTGAACCCCCCCCCCACACACACACCCCACTCCACACCCTCCCACCTCCATGTACCACATCGTCATAAAATCCTGACCCTCCCCCCCCCCCCACTCACACACACACCCTTATCCCACCCTTGTTTCACTTAACGAACGATCATTTACCGTCGCTAGGCATCACACATCTAATTAACCCCCCCTCCCCTTTTACCACACACACACACTACCACCCATGGTCTTTTTCTCTCTCCCCCCCCCCCCCCCCCCCACACACACCCTCTGTAAAACGAGAGGAAATTACAAGACATAAAAAATTTCATAAATATTTAACTTCAGACGCCAGTATGTTGATCACGGCGCTAATTAGCAGACGATCGCTCCTTTTGATG
>NW_026734036.1:0-2500 GCF_028476545.2 Physella acuta
TAAAAAAATTGTGAAAAATAAAAAAAAATAGATGAGCTGAAGTTTGATGGGTTGCCGATCAGACCGCCTCGACTTAGCGGCATTCCCGGCGTAGAGTGATCGAGAGTTTTCCAGTCTCAAGCTCGCCCAGTGTAAAGACGCGGCATTGCCGTAGAGGCTAAGCTGCTAAGTAGAGACGGTGTTTGTACAACTATATTTCACTTTATATTCTTAACCAATGTTTGTGTTGTAGAAAGCAGGATTTTTCTCATCCCGCCGTTTACCTGAAACGAATAAAAATTTATTTTGTACAAAATTAAAAACATTAGTGTTTCCAATAAACTACATTTCACGTTTTCTAATTTAAACTTAAACGAATGACTGGTATCAAAATATAGGATCTATGTGAAAATAAAAACACGGTGTAAGAGTTTTCAAACCTCGGTAATGCCGTCTAAGACCAACTAGTCGACCGAAGGGACAGTAGTTTTCCGGTCGATAAGACATATCAGCCCGGTATCGCCAAAGTTAATTACGATCGGTCATAATAAACTAAATTTAAAATAATAAAATAACCCAAACGTGTGTATACATCATGTGGTACGTATTCAGTTCTATTCTAACTGGAATATATATTTTAAGAATCAATGAACTTAAGTTTTAAAACCAAACCGAAATCGCGCGAGTCGTCGTTGTAAAACTAGATTTAACAAACGGCTGCGTAATATTAGACTTAAAAATATTATATAATATCCTCTATTGATTAAATAGTGAAAAATAAGCTTCAATGTAGCTTAATCTAGTACAAAATCTAAAAGTTGTGATAATTAAATTGAAATTAAACACGATAGACTTAAATCTAGAGTTAAGGAATAAAACCGACCCGCGAACCAGCTACTAAATGGTTCGATAAGACTTATCTCAAATACAATCGTTTTCTATCAGTGTTATGCCTTCAATCGATACTTTTTGATGAAATAAAATACTTAAATGATTTAATGAATGCATATATACATGTAATTAATGAGTGAAAGTATGTATAAAGTATTAGATAAATTAATAATAAACCGACCCAGCTACTAAATGGTTCGATAAGACTTATCTCAAATACAATCGTTTTCTGTAATTGTTATGCCTTAAATTGATAATTTTTAGTTAAACAAATACTTAACTAATGAAATAAATACATAGATAAATGTATTTAATGAATTAAAGTATGTATAAAGTATTATATAAATTAATAATAAACCGAATCCGACCAAATTTAAATCTAAAACCACGATCGGCGGCGTAATGAAGTGTATCGTAAACCCGTTTTTTTTATAATTTAAAATGTAATGACAGAACTCCCAAAACAACAATACACATACATATTAGTACTATGGTGAATTGTAGTTGTATTAGGACCGTAATTATAGTTAATTAAGGAACCATTCATTGTCTTCGCTCTGTTATGTACGTCGTCGTTTAATCGACACGGCATATTTGGCTTGAATCTAGAAAAATTCAAACTCTAACCCTAAGGTAGACAGGCAGGGTAAATAAATGTGGGTGATCTCTCATAAAATTGTCTTCTAGGAATTATTTTTATATAGACTATCTTTTCTGTAGAGTTTAAGTGGACAAGCGCGGACGAAATAGAGCGCAAAATTTAAAATGAATTAAAAATTTTCATCAGACCGGAAGTAGGCATAACCTAGGCGCCATGTTTCCGTCGTACAAGTTTTCACCGTTGCAGTCACCGTTTCAATCGCTCTTCGTGTGGACGTGTATTATTTCTAGTCATGTGTTGTGTAGATGATTCGCTTAAGGTAGGTGTTCGGACTTATTTCTTTAATATTAATTAAACCGTATTTGCCTTGTCGGCCTTAAAATAAAGCTATTTTTTTTTTCATCGCAATCGAAGTGTTAGATCTAGAATCTAGTTCCCGCCTCCGCTTCGCTAATTCGACTTAATGTAACTATGACACAACTATTAAATCTAGAGTCTCTATTTTAATTAAATAATTAGGGAATTCTATCTCTAGATGATATCTAATCTATTCCCACACGTGTGTGCAAGTAGGATTTAACGTCAGAACAGGTGTGGTGGTCTAGGCGTCGCTATTTTTGACGGTAGGAATTTTTTTTTTAAATTCGTAAAATTTTATATAGACTTTATATAGCAATTTACTAAGACCGACCCTAACGCCCAGTAAATATTTAATTACCACATTGTTATGGACACGGTGTATTAGGTAGGGCCGAGGGCTATCCATAGGTACCAATTTTTAAATTTTGTGACAATTAGGAGCCGAGTTATAAAATAAATTTAAAATACTGGTTCTGGTCTTAGACTTTATATAGCAATTTACTAAGACCGACCTTAATACCCATTAATTATTTAATTAGCGCATAGTTATGGACATCCTGTATTAGGTTGGGCCCAGGGCTATCCGTAGGTACCAAGTTTATAATTTTGTGACGATTATTAGTCGAGTTATAAAATAAATAAAAAAAACTGGTTCTGGTTTGCACTACA
>NW_026734036.1:12500-15000 GCF_028476545.2 Physella acuta
TTCTGTAGAGTTTAAGTGGACAAGCGCGGACGAAATAGAGCGCAAAATTTAAAATGAATTAAAAATTTTCATCAGACCGGAAGTAGGCATAACCTAGGCGCCATGTTTCCGTCGTACAAGTTTTCACCGTTGCAGTCACCGTTTCAATCGCTCTTCGTGTGGACGTGTATTATTTCTAGTCATGTGTTGTGTAGATGATTCGCTTAAGGTAGGTGTTCGGACTTATTTCTTTAATATTAATTAAACCGTATTTGCCTTGTCGGCCTTAAAATAAAGCTATTTTTTTTTCATCGCAATCGAAGTGTTAGATCTAGAATCTAGTTCCCGCCTCCGCTTCGCTAATTCGACTTAATGTAACTATGACACAACTATTAAATCTAGAGTCTCTATTTTAATTAAATAATTAGGAATTCTATCTCTAGATGATATCTAATCTATTCCCACACGTGTGTGCAAGTAGGATTTAACGTCAGAACAGGTGTGGTGGTCTAGGCGTCGCTATTTTTGACGGTAGGAATTTTTTTTTTAAATTCGTAAAATTTTATATAGACTTTATATAGCAATTTACTAAGACCGACCCTAACGCCCAGTAAATATTTAATTACCACATTGTTATGGACACGGTGTATTAGGTAGGGCCGAGGGCTATCCATAGGTACCAATTTTTAAATTTTGTGACAATTAGGAGCCGAGTTATAAAATAAATTTAAAATACTGGTTCTGGTCTTAGACTTTATATAGCAATTTACTAAGACCGACCTTAATACCCATTAATTATTTAATTAGCGCATAGTTATGGACATCCTGTATTAGGTTGGGCCCTGGGCTATCCGTAGGTACCAAGTTTATAATTTTGTGACGATTATTAGTCGAGTTATAAAATAAATAAAAAAAACTGGTTCTGGTTTGCACTACATTTCTTTCTTCTTTAACGGCGGACTCCCGGTCCAGCCCCATGGGTTACCCGTGAGCCGGGGCCTCGTTAGCCTGGACGGCTCCGATGTGACCGCGGATTGTTGTGGCCCGCCTCAGCCCGAGTCGAGATCACCCTTCCGATCGAAGGTGGACGCCATAGGGCGCCCGGGATAGCCCGGGGCGCTGTTCGTCACCCGAGCGCAGGGGCGCCGGGAGACGCCCCCGGTGAAGTTTGGCGGGTGATTCTGGTAGAGCTCCCCACCCCGATCGCAGGACACCCCTCGCCGCCCGCCCAGGTGTCGAGGTGGCCGCGGGGGAACTCGGGGCGTTTTGGCTCCCCCTTGTGCCGGAGCGGCGCCCTCGGTCCCAGAACGCCCCTGGCGGGTGATTCGCATGCCCCCTGGGGTGGGGAACGCGGGTGGGTGGTCGTAAAGCGTGTAACCGCAGTGGGGGCGGCCCCTTAGTCGGGGGCGCCAAAGTTGGCACCCCACCTGGGGCGCCCCCCGGAAGTGTGGCGCCCGCGCGAGTGAGCCCCGTAGATGCGCCCCGACACCCCCGCGCCGCCCCCCGGGTCGCGGCACCCCCGGCGCCCTCCGTGCGGGCTCCCCTCATGGGGCGGCACCCCGGTCCTCCCCGAGACTATGTACCCGATTTTTCGGTTTAACACTAGAGGTATGGGCAGAAATACGGCGGTTAAAACGGTCTGTATCTACTATTGTGGAGGTGAGTGTCGGTGAAGCCTCTATGTGACGCTAGGATCCGCGCTCCCTCGCAGCCAGCGACATGTGCCCGATCTGACCGTGCGTGGCTCAGTCTCCCGACTAGCTTCCCGGTAAAATGCGGGCTCGGCGCGCAGGTCGCGCCAGTGAAGGTAAAAGTACGTGTCCGTAGCGTGAAGCCAGCGGCGACGCGCAGTGCTAACGCAACCAAGCAGTATTGGTGGCTCGATAAAAGTCTCGCACTGGCCCAGCCCTCGGAACGGGCGACGGGTCTGCAAAACGCAGTCGGCTCGATGCAAATCGAGAGATTTCCCGGCGACGCCGTGTTTACGGTGAAGGGGGAAATGTGAGCGGTCCGATGTGAAAAAATCCGGGAATGCCGGGATCCGTTCTCTCGCTAGAGCGTTGTCTCCCGTCCCGCGATGTGTTGTGGAAAAACGTCTCGCAAACGATAGCTATCTGGTTGATCCTGCCAGTAGTCATATGCTTGTCTCAAAGATTAAGCCATGCATGTCTAAGTTCACACTGTCCCATGGTGAAACCGCGAATGGCTCATTAAATCAGTCGAGGTTCCTTAGATGACACGATCCTACTTGGATAACTGTGGCAATTCTAGAGCTAATACATGCAATCGAAGCTCCGACCTTTATCGGGAAGAGCGCTTTTATTAGTTCAAAACCAATCGGCGCGGCCTCGCAAGGGGTTGCGTCGTCCCATTTGGTGACTCTGGATAACTTTGTGCTGATCGCATGGCCTCGCGCCGGCGACGCATCTTTCAAATGTCTGCCCTATCAAATGTCGATGGTACGTGATATGCCTACCATGTTTGTAACGGGTAACGGGGAATCAGGGTTCGATTCCGGAGA
>NW_026734036.1:22500-25000 GCF_028476545.2 Physella acuta
TCGTCGTTGTAAAACTAGATTTAACAAACGGCTGCGTAATATTAGACTTAAAAATATTATATAATATCCTCTATTGATTAAATAGTGAAAAATAAGCTTCAATGTAGCTTAATCTAGTACAAAATCTAAAAGTTGTGATAAATTAAATTGAAATTAAACACGATAGACTTAAATCTAGAGTTAAGGAATAAAACCGACCCGCGAACCAGCTACTAAATGGTTCGATAAGACTTATCTCAAATACAATCGTTTTCTATCAGTGTTATGCCTTCAATCGATACTTTTTGATGAAATAAATACTTAAATGATTTAATGAATGCATATATACATGTAATTAATGAGTGAAAGTATGTATAAAGTATTAGATAAATTAATAATAAACCGACCCAGCTACTAAATGGTTCGATAAGACTTATCTCAAATACAATCGTTTTCTGTAATTGTTATGCCTTAAATTGATAATTTTTAGTTAAACAAATACTTAACTAATGAAATAAATACATAGATAAATGTATTTAATGAATTAAAGTATGTATAAAGTATTATATAAATTAATAATAAACCGAATCCGACCAAATTTAAATCTAAAACCACGATCGGCGGCGTAATGAAGTGTATCGTAAACCCGTTTTTTTTATAATTTAAAATGTAATGACAGAACTCCCAAAACAACAATACACATACATATTAGTACTATGGTGAATTGTAGTTGTATTAGGACCGTAATTATAGTTAATTAAGGAACCATTCATTGTCTTCGCTCTGTTATGTACGTCGTCGTTTAATCGACACGGCATATTTGGCTTGAATCTAGAAAAATTCAAACTCTAACCCTAAGGTAGACAGGCAGGGTAAATAAATGTGGGTGATCTCTCATAAAATTGTCTTCTAGGAATTATTTTTATATAGACTATCTTTTCTGTAGAGTTTAAGTGGACAAGCGCGGACGAAATAGAGCGCAAAATTTAAAATGAATTAAAAATTTTCATCAGACCGGAAGTAGGCATAACCTAGGCGCCATGTTTCCGTCGTACAAGTTTTCACCGTTGCAGTCACCGTTTCAATCGCTCTTCGTGTGGACGTGTATTATTTCTAGTCATGTGTTGTGTAGATGATTCGCTTAAGGTAGGTGTTCGGACTTATTTCTTTAATATTAATTAAACCGTATTTGCCTTGTCGGCCTTAAAATAAAGCTATTTTTTTTTCATCGCAATCGAAGTGTTAGATCTAGAATCTAGTTCCCGCCTCCGCTTCGCTAATTCGACTTAATGTAACTATGACACAACTATTAAATCTAGAGTCTCTATTTTAATTAAATAATTAGGAATTCTATCTCTAGATGATATCTAATCTATTCCCACACGTGTGTGCAAGTAGGATTTAACGTCAGAACAGGTGTGGTGGTCTAGGCGTCGCTATTTTTGACGGTAGGAATTTTTTTTTTAAATTCGTAAAATTTTATATAGACTTTATATAGCAATTTACTAAGACCGACCCTAACGCCCAGTAAATATTTAATTACCACATTGTTATGGACACGGTGTATTAGGTAGGGCCGAGGGCTATCCATAGGTACCAATTTTTAAATTTTGTGACAATTAGGAGCCGAGTTATAAAATAAATTTAAAATACTGGTTCTGGTCTTAGACTTTATATAGCAATTTACTAAGACCGACCTTAATACCCATTAATTATTTAATTAGCGCATAGTTATGGACATCCTGTATTAGGTTGGGCCCAGGGCTATCCGTAGGTACCAAGTTTATAATTTTGTGACGATTATTAGTCGAGTTATAAAATAAATAAAAAAAACTGGTTCTGGTTTGCACTACATTTCTTTCTTCTTTAACGGCGGACTCCCGGTCCAGCCCCATGGGTTACCCGTGAGCCGGGGCCTCGTTAGCCTGGACGGCTCCGATGTGACCGCGGATTGTTGTGGCCCGCCTCAGCCCGAGTCGAGATCACCCTTCCGATCGAAGGTGGACGCCATAGGGCGCCCGGGATAGCCCGGGGCGCTGTTCGTCACCCGAGCGCAGGGGCGCCGGGAGACGCCCCCGGTGAAGTTTGGCGGGTGATTCTGGTAGAGCTCCCCACCCCGATCGCAGGACACCCCTCGCCGCCCGCCCAGGTGTCGAGGTGGCCGCGGGGGAACTCGGGGCGTTTTGGCTCCCCCTTGTGCCGGAGCGGCGCCCTCGGTCCCAGAACGCCCCTGGCGGGTGATTCGCATGCCCCCTGGGGTGGGGAACGCGGGTGGGTGGTCGTAAAGCGTGTAACCGCAGTGGGGGCGGCCCCTTAGTCGGGGGCGCCAAAGTTGGCACCCCACCTGGGGCGCCCCCCGGAAGTGTGGCGCCCGCGCGAGTGAGCCCCGTAGATGCGCCCCGACACCCCCGCGCCGCCCCCCGGGTCGCGGCACCCCCGGCGCCCTCCGTGCGGGCTCCCCTCATGGGGCGGCACCCCGGTCCTCCCCGAGACTATGTACCCGATTTTTCGGTTTAACACT
>NW_026734037.1:5000-27622 GCF_028476545.2 Physella acuta
TTTAACAAATAGTAATAGTTTAGACAAGATTTTGGAAAAATATCGATGTTAAAAAAAAATTCAACTGCAATTTTGAGAGGGTTGTAGGTTGAGGTGTGACGTCATTTTTTTTTGGGGGGGGGGGGGGTCTGGCTTTTTGTGACGACGTGTGACGGAGCGGAGGGGGAGAGGTAAAAATCGTCCAAAAAAGCGTGACGTCATTTATGGATTACCCAATTTTAAAAAGTTGTAAGTAGAATTAAGGAATAAGTAACACAATTGGTTATCCATTATTCAGCTGATTGAAGCTCAATTTAAAAAAACAACCTCCAAAGACCTGTTTTTATTTTTTATTTTTAAAAATTTAAATTGATTTTAGTCATAGCCCTAAAGAACATCAGCTGACAGACAACCGGAAGTGTGAGTTTAATAAGAGGCCGATAAATCGTAACCAAATTATTAAAGTCTCAAATGATGATTTTAATCGAATTATAATCAATCATGTTCAAGTAAAAAAAATAATTAACATGTTTCGTATATAATAATTCAATTTTCTATTATTTCAGCAGTAAAGTTAGCTCTAGTGAAAATAAAATTTGTTACACATTATTTTAATTTTAATTTTACTTATCACATTTAAAAAATCAGACAAGTCCGGTTCGCCCAATCTCTACTTCCGGTTCTAATTTTTATCTGGAGAAAATGGACGTTGAAAGTCCAATAAACCGTAAAATATTTATACAGTTTACGTTTTAAAAAGCTTTGCATTCTTTTGAATAATCAATACGATTGAGCTTTTTATTGACTACTTGCAAATTGCAATTCATTTGTATCAATAGAAATGCATATTTATGATTCTATAGCAAACATTGTACTCTTCGAAAAGTCTCAAGTTTTGGACATTTTTTTTAGTTTTAGGGTGGGTGCAAAATTAATTAAGTAGATCTACACTTTTCTTAATCTAGTCTAGATCTAGATTATTCTAGAGTCTAGATCTTGATTGAAATAATTAATGTTGATGAGTCAAAACGCTTTGGACTTTTGTATGAACAACTTTGAATTTGTAATAATTGAGAATAAATTAAAAAGAAATTAAACTTTTAACTGAAATCTGGACCTGTCTTCTTGCTTGGATTCAACATTGAATGGATACTGACCAAGTTTTGATGTAGACTAGTCTCAAGTGCCTACTACACCTATTCTGTTGCAGCGTATTCCTATTTATTTTATTAGTAGGACTGATAGGCCTATTCCTGATATTATTTGAAGAAACACATCTCAAACCTGGTCAATGTGTGGACAATTTTCCAAGATCCAAATGTAAGTGCAGATAAGATTATAAATCTGTTTCTAGTTTCTATATATCTAGACTACATTTCTAAATAGCAAAGGCAGAAACCACTACTATTATAACTATTGTTTGGTTTGGTTTAGGCAGACAGATCTATTTACGTAGGTCTGAGTGAGGTTCAGTTTTTCAAGAATGGGTTGGGTAGGCATATGCAATGATTATCATTTCATTCAAATAGCCTATTTCTTTTCGAAGTGACTACTCGGAAGATTTTTCTCCCCAACGTCTCCACTTAGTCGGCAAAAGATAGCTCTGCGCATGCGCAGTGACCTATGGCTAGGGTTAGGGCTAGAATGAGGGATAGGATTAGGGTTGGTGTTAGGGTTCTGCGGTTGTAAACACACGCATGCGCAGTACCATCGAAAACATCGCCGCGAAGGCAAGTCGTAGTTTCTCTCCATTGCGCATGCGTATCTTATTCCGGCTAGCATCGGCCATTTCTTTTACAGTAGGCTTAGGTCTAGGGCCTAGGCCTACATCATTTTAGGCCTAATCTCTTTTGTCCTGATGGAGAACTACATAGTGTTAGTAGGCCTACTATTTTTAATTTAGGTATGAAGGTAGTAGCAAAGAGTATGTAGGTTAGTGCTTGTTACAAAGAATGAAGTGATTTTTTTAATAATCAATTTAGAATTGAAGTTTCTGGTGCTAACAAGTAAAGATGGAAGTAGATCCACCCACCTCATCATCCTCCAGTCCTGTACAAAATAATGGTAGCACTTTGAAGAGATCTAACAGTGCTCCAATGATAAATTCTCTTGTCGCATCAGAGGCTGATATAAGGTATTCATTTCATTTTTTTAAAAAATGTTTATTAAATTACATTGTCAAAACATCTAGTTAGGCCTATATTTTCCATCACTGCATTCAGTATAAAAATATATTTTAAAGGCCACATTTATGTTAGGCCTATAGTTATAAGCATAATGCTTCTACAAATTATCATACCATGACTTTTTTGTCAGTAATATATTACACTCATTAGGCTATATTTTAAGAGATTCTAGGCCTAATTGTAATTACAATTTTAAGTTAGTCTCCCCCTATTGTATTCTATTTTTCCCTTTTGTGTGGCAATGCAAATAGGGCCTGTCAATTCATTTACCCATTTTTCAATTTACATTAGTTTATGGAAGAAGATTAATGTCCAATCTATATAAAATATTTAAACTAACTACCTACCACTATGATACATTATTTTGAAAATCACTAGTTTTATGGTACATTCTTTATGAAGCTTTGTTGTATTTTATTTCAGCCCACCCGCATCTTTTAAACCTGCGACTTCAGTTGTTCTCAGACGGCTCAGCTCTAGTAACATGGCATTGCACAATGCCCCACCATCCACCAGTGTAATTATTCCTTATTTCTTTTTTACTGTTGTCCTGCTGTTCAGGATGGAAAGTTTTGGATTTTAAAAAAAAATTGATTAAAACTAAAGAACTTTTTAACTAAAAAAGGTTTTGGTTATTTTGGCCTAATGTATTCAAAATCGAATGTAAATTAATGTTTTAGCTCTAAGTTTCATTGCCTTTTAAATTCCTCTTCTAATCCTAATCAGCCTCCTATTAGAAGCACTGACCGTGTGGCTAGAATAAAACAAGAAGAAATCCACAAAGCTGATATAGAAAGGCAACATGAAAGGTAGATTTAAGTTATATTAAGACTAGCTGCATCCCGTGCTCCGCCACGGTAAATCTTTTTTAAATGTACCAACTTGGGAACAGAACAAAACTAAACACAACACAAACGAACGCAAAAAAAAAAAAAAAAAAAAAACGAAAAAACAAACACAACACTCATAACATAAACACAATTTAAATGCAATCATACAGGCATATTGCTCACAGTCTAGCCCGTAGCGCCAAATCGCGCCCTTTCCGGTGATTTGCACCCCCCTCAAACTTTCGATTTGCACCCCTTTCCCCCCCCCCCCCCCCCCCCTAAAACTTTCGATTTCCACCACCACCCCCCTCGCAAATTTTTTCCAACCCACTTTGGCGCCCCCTAAGGTCGGCACCCGGGGACATATGCCCCCCTCGCTACGCCTCTCTATAAAACCCGAAAGATAGAATAATAATTAGAAATCAGCATAAATAATAGGCAGTATTTAAAATATCCGTGTTTTACCTACAATATTTCACTTTATCCATTCACGCATTTTTTTTTCCAGTACTTTAAATTTTAAAAATGTACAATTGAGTTTCATAACTAAAACCATTGCGCACCTAATGAACGTGATGACGCGCCTATAATAGTGCTGAATAGTTGATTAAAAATTATAAGTAATAAACAGTAGGGCCTACATTCAGTGAATAAAATAAATAAAAGATTGCCTTTTATCAATCCATGCTAATTATAATTTTCTAACAATAATTTCCTCTTACACATCCGAATAATTTGCATTCACATTTTGCTAATTATATTATTGCAACACTAATTCCTTCTATGACGAACGTATATTTGCATTCACATTTTTTATTAGCGTGAGTTTAATGTATTTTTAAATTACCTCCTTTGTCAAAATTAGAAAAGAGTTAAATTAATTTGATTTTTCTACCCTACTGTTATTATGTTATTAAAATGTATCCACTTTTTCTGGGAAGCTAAACGAAAATGATATTTGACATTAATCTTTTTAATACGTTTTAGCAGTTTGCGTGTATTTAATATTTTCTTGACGTTATGCGAAAGAGTAAAAACCGTGGCAATTATAAAATAGCTCAATGCCGCTATATAAACAAACCCTACTCTATTACTTGTAATAAGACACTGCGGTGCACTGAAAAGCACAGCATGGTGCGAATGTTTACTTTTATAGTCCCAAAATCTATAGCGATGACGGAAGGAAGGACTGACACACTACCAGCAGCGTTATATTATAGATTCTATTCTTGTACATTTTTCATTCACTGATAATTATAAATATACAGGTTTTAAAATTATCTAGATTGTGTTGCTCAAATTTTAAATAGCTTAACTTTGTCCATTCTTTAGAGAAATTCAGTCATCATTGTGGATATCTCAGAATTGGGAAAGTCTTTCATTTGTAAGTTGTTTTTTTTCCCATCATCACTCTACATTTGTTTTTGCAAAACAGGCATTAGTAGAATTAAAACATGTCTGAAATTTTTCTTGTCTAGTATGCATTAAAAAAGCTGATAATGCAAAAATCTCAGTAACCATTTTAATACATTAAGATATACATAGAGATTTTTCATCATGCATCCACTTTTATTAATAGTAGTTCTTAAATTGATTTAGAGCAAAGCTTTTTACTAACTATCCTTTTACTTGGCCGGGAACACTGTTAATACAGTACTATGATTTTTCTCTCATCATAGTATAATATTAGATTAAGCTCAAACTGTTTCGGCAGTTGAAAGAGCTCGTGTTAAAGTACAAATTGCTACTGTTGTCTTTATAGGACAATTTTTTTCTCTCTTAAAAGAGAAACTTCTAAAATAAGTGGGTTCATCTTTCTACTTGTTCCATCATAGGACACATCAGAACCCATGGAAGGGCAGCAACGTCGACCTCGGTCTTTCAGCGAGTCCCTTCACATTATGACCCCATCTAATATCTTGTGTGGCTCTCCTTCCCCGACTAGGGCTGCAGCTAAAGTGAGTTGTTGTTTTTTTTTTTAAATAAAAATTTATATTTCAGAATATTAACATAGAAGTAACTTTTATTGGAGACTTGAGTTGGTGTGATAAATACTTACTACTGCTGTCTATGGTTATTCGTTTTAAAAAGTTCCATAAACTGCAGTTGTTGAGTGTAACATTACTTGATGTTTCTCCTTCACAGCAATGCTTCTCACCCTCCATGCAGATACCAGTGAAAAATACAACCTTCACCCCTTCACCTTCTCCTAGCCCAACTAGGAAAAGTTTCCATAGGTAGGTTGGCCACATGGTCTAGTGATGGTTTACATTAGGGGTCATCCATTTATGACGTCCACACGCAGGGGGGGGGGGGGTCCAAAATCCAAAAAAATTGTGGACGTCATAAATGGATGACTCCTTAGGTCTAGTGATGGCTGGCCCTAGGTCTAGTGTTGTGATAGTGTTTGTACACAGACAACATGATATACATTTTTTTTATTTTCCTGTTTTAGGAGTCTGAGTCCCATAGCTGTGAGAACCACTGTGTCTCTAAAACGTAAACGTAAGTAATTCTTATGTCCAAGATCAACGAACATGTATGTCTCCTTTTGAGATTCAGTTTGGCAAGACTTCTCTGAAGTCATAATGTGTTTTTTAAATTTGTGTAAAATGGTTCCAAGAGCAAAAATTATAAACATTTTAATTTATTTGTAGGTATCTCAGTTTATTTCACAAAATAAAAAAAAAATTCTGCACACAATTTAAAACAATTAATTTAAATGAGAAAAGAGCAATAAAAGGCGATCTTTTTCTAACATTCAGTTTCCTTTTTTTTCCATCACTTTTAGTAAGTTTTAAATGTCAAAACAGTCAGAGGTTAAATTGGGAACTCTTTTAAAAACATCTAAATGTAACAAAGCCCTTCATAATATAATAGGCTTATTATCAGTTAGTACATGTAGTATTAGTATAATATATAGCAAAACATGGAGCTAGCAAAGCTAACTTTAGTAGGTTAACTGTAAGTTCAAGTCAATGATATTAGAAAAGGCAAAGTAGCAGCCACGATTATGTTCCTAATAAATAATACTAATAATGGTCGCAAGACTTAGGCATGTCTGATTTTAAAAAAACTATATAGAAAATAAAGAAGTTTATTTACAAAACGTTTTGGTTTTTTTAGTGGAAAATGATGGGGACAAGTGGGACTACATCAGCCCTCCAAAAAAGTTCAGCACAGGGGCAAGTACTCCAGATAGAATTATGACATGCGTACATCCTTTGGCAAATAGGTAAGTTCTATTATGGAATTAAGAAATTTTAAAGAAAGTATTAGTATTAAACCTCTCAGTCACCGAACAGCTTTCCAGCCCCAAATCCTGCAATAAACAACATACCATTTTCAGCATCGCCTAATGAATGGAACTCTTCCTATTAATAATTTTTTAAATGCCTATGAATAAACATTAAGTCTCAAGGCATTTACAGTAAAAAAAATTTTACTTTTTAATAGCTCAATATTTTTTAAATTTTTTTAAAAATAGTGGTTTCTTTACCTGCAGTTATTTGTTTTTCATAGACTGCTAATTGAATTGCTAATAATGATTATGAATTAGATTGTGAACTAGTAGATATTAAAAAAGAATTTGTTAAAAATATTGATGCTCTAGGCAGGATTTGAACATTTTTTCATCTAAATCTCTACTTATTGATTACACTTAATCTGAATGCATTTGTGCTGATGAGTATGAGCCATTTTTCAAGGTTTTTTTTCTCTGCAATTTTTTTATCTGATACTACTTTATAACTGGATTAAAGATTAATTTTTAATAGATTTTTAAAGGAAGTGAGTTACGAAAAATGAATGCTGTTTATTCCCTTTACTTGGCATGAGGGTTTTTTTTTAAATTACAAGCTATAGTACTTAGAGGGTTAATAATTAATAAGAAAAAAGGATAGCTGAATTTTTTTGTTTATTAGTTGAAGATTTTGTAACTTTCCATGTAGTTAATTTGTTCTCTCTCCTTAGCATATCTAGCAGCAGTTTAGAGGTGGATGGAAGCAATACAGATCATCCAGTATCCTGTACCAACAGCATTGGCTCTGGTATAGTGCATATGCACAGATCCCCCATTGGGGGCATGACATCTCTCTCAGTTACAGGTGGTGGTCACTCTCCACACTCCCCCCACACAGTCAACAGTATAGGTGGTGCTGCAGTCGCTGGTCTGATGCCTGCCAGCAAGCAAGGATTTTTGTTTCAACCTGTGTCCGAGGCAATGGGCTCCCCTTCATCCACATCATCCTCCTCGTCATCAACCCTGTCCATGCATCAACTGCACCCATTGGCCTCTAGTCACATGTCGCCCCAGCAGCCCGCACGCACACACTCATCCATGAGTAACGATGGCAACAGCCACAACAGCAATGATATTTACATGAGTGATACTGAAATGAGGGACCACTCTGAGATGGTCGCCAAGCCACTGGAGGGCTTCAATTCCCCAGACAAACCCTCCCAGGGGTTCAACTTTAAGCCCATTAGACCGGACTACACATAATGTGATTCAAGGACTTCTCAACTGGTGGCTGTGACTTGGACATCTATACTCTACCTTTTGATATTTCCATTCTCTTGTGAAAATCAAAACCATGAATAAACTCAAGTTTATAGCTTTGTTTTACAGTGGAACTTGTGTTCTCAGGTGGGTTTAGCCAAAATATAATAGCTCATGTGGTCAAGGGCCATAATGTGTCACTGTTCTAACTCATTTTGACCACAGGTCTTGAGATATTGTTTTGGTTTTGTCTTATGGTGTTCACTTCATTGATAGTTTGATGTCCATGTGGTATGACCGTGACCCTTTTTTCCCTCACAGACCCATGATGTATCATCATTCTCTGTGCTTTCATTCAATTTGTACATGCCTGTTGTTTTGTTTATATATGCTGTCTTTTGCACCCAACATAAGAGCAGTAGCACAACAGACTTTTTTTTGGTCATTGTTTGTATGGATGGTGATAGTCTGATCCTGCATTTATCAAGACTTAACGCAGTGGGCAGTGGTCAGTTGTGTTATGTTCTAGTCATTCTTGGCTGTCCCAAATTATGCTTTGTTTCACATATAAAAGATTTATATTTGTTGTATATCAGGGCTGCGGATTCTGTAATATTTCCTTAGAGTAGATCCTCAGTAAGGCAGAAAAAGCTGAGAAAGCAAAAAATAGGTTTAAAAAGTGCAATAAAAATCAAATGGCATTTAATCAACTTGAGGGGTTCACATACAATATAAGTTATGCCATTTTTGTGGGTAATGTTTAATAATTATCTACTTTCGGTGAAGAAATAAAATGTTTTGTTTTAAATTTTGTTCATATCTGCATTGAAATCTGTTGGTAATTATTGATCACTGGTATATAAACACAATCTGTTTCCTTTGTGATCTGAGTCTGCATATTCGTTTCAAACTTTTGAAACTGACTAGATTCCGCAGCTCTGGAAATATTCATTGTTTTTTTTTACTCCATGAAAGATAAGATGTCAGAATGATGGTAAGGAACCCTGGCTTGATGTATAAGTTCAGGGGGATGATAGAATCTGGCACAGTATCCCTGTACAATGCAGTTTAATACCTGTGATTTTACAGCTGAAAAAGTAAAGGAAGTTCATTATATTAAAGAGCAGATTGGCTGATCTCCTAATTATTGTGATCTTTGAGCCATACACTTGCATTGTCCTATGCCAAAGCTATATGTGTTGCTCCATTCTGTTGAGTGTGAGCTATAGATTTTGTATATTTTTAAAACACTTTTTCCGTGTCCTCAAGAGTTTAAAAAGAGTGATTCTTATCTTTTATTATATTTATTGTATATTACAGCAATGTAATTTGAATGCTATCTGAATTTATCAATGTCATAATTATTTTAAAGATACATTTTATTTTGAATAAAAGATGTAGCATTAGCTAAAGCTTAAGGCATGTGAGCCAATTCCCATATCACATGCTACATACACGTGGGTGTAAAATACTGTTGTAACTGTCAACACACTTGTACATAGGTGTATATTTGTTGATGTGTAAATATGTTGATATCACCACCCCTGGCTATTGTTGGTATATATGGGCATATTTTTTTTTAATTCAGTTGCCGTTCTATGCATTTATTTGATAGCTTAGGTTTTTACCGGTAAATTTGTCTTGTTTACAAAATGGAAAGAAACTGTCTTGACTGTCCATGTGGCTCAAATAATAATGAAAAAGTATTAACGGAATTAATCAGCATGTACAAGTTTTAAAGCCTAGTTCTGCTGGATCAGTTCTATTCTTTTAATCTTCAATTTTTTAAATGGAACTTTTAAAACTGAAATTCTACATTACTGATGAATTCAATGTGTGCAGCTGAAAGAGATTTTGATACAGCACATTTAGTTTACACACTGGGGTATAGGGGGCATGTTAAAGTCAACTGTTTTGGATTTGTTCTATAAGATTGAAAAAATTTGATATTATGTTGGTCACTTATATTGAAAACTAATTGTTTTAAATTGTGTGCCATTGTTATGATGTTTTAATCATGCCATTTTAGAGGTCATTTTAAAAATGTCATTTTCTGATTTCTTGTAGGCGTGCTCACATAAAGAATGCATATTCATGTTATAAATGTTTTGTTATATACCATCAACACTGTTGCTAGGTGATAAGTAAACTCATTTTCACCAAGACTTTGTCTTTTCTCTTGTTGATTACTCTGTTGTAAGATAAGGGTTGGTCAAGTCAGTGCTGTTGCCAAAGTGGTTCAGGTGGAACCCAACTAAAGTTACCTCCCTTAATTTAAAAAAAAAGACCCACTTAAAGTTAAGCAGGTGCCCTCAATAAAAAAAACACTTTTCATGCCTCTTTGGAAAAAAAAAAAAAGTCAAGCAATTTTTGTGCTTTCCACTTTTTTTTTCCTTATAAATTATATATTCCCATATGTGTGTTGATCTCTTATGCATGACTACACCATTCATTAGATCACCATTTAGCTGAAACTGGGAGGTTGTTGAGTTGGCTGTAGCTAAAGTTTTTAATCATCTTAAGCTATCTTAGCACATGGGGTCAGGGCTACTACATAAATCAACAGCCAAATAGCACCGGGCGCGTCCTATCTAGGCTGATGGCTTTGGACATCCCCATCAAACTGAAGAGGGATTAAGACTGGTCTGTTAGTTTCATGTGTTTTAGATGTACCATCACTTTCTGAGGTTGAAAATGGCAATGACTTCGTAATTATTTTATATATATATATAATTCTCTTCTTGGATACCCTAGAAAACACCAAGCTGTAAGCGCGCCTAGCAGCTCCCTCTCTTCCTCTCTAAGTATATACCTACCGCCCCCACCCCTACATGGTCTGGTGAGCTGTGGTTCATGCTAAATGTTTACAATAGTAGAGACTGGTTTAGTGACGGCTATTAGGGACAGATAATTTAGTTTGAAACGATTTTAAACTTATGGGAGGTAACCAAGAGGAGGCTGCTTTCACGGGGGGGGGGGGGGGGGGGTATCGTCCTTAACGACCTACTGATAGTGTTTTAAAGCAAATATTTTCAGTGGCAGCATTGGTACTGTCGAATTCACAAATAATGAATTACTGAAAAATAGAAAATAAAACAACTAAATAGCGGCGTATGATACGCCGCGGGTCGGCTTGTTTCCATTATTAAAATGAGCATGTATTTTTTTTCTTATACTCCCATTAGACCAAAGCAAAATAAATCGCCCGATAAGGGACTTGAACCCTTGACCCTCAGATTAAAAGTCTGATGCTCTACCGACTGAGCTAACCGGGCTGCGTCGAATTCAACAAAAATTGTACAAAGTTTCATAGCATTAACCAAATCTACTGCAAATTTTCATTTTATAACTGTGAAAATAATTCTTCGTATTAATATCTTTAATTCGAATCGAGTTTGTCTTCGCTTTACCTGATAAACATTTATTTTTCTTTAAAAAAGTCAATATCATACTTTAAACTAGGTTGAAACAATTACGATTGCTTTTAGTCTATATTTTTTCACAGTAGTCTCCCCTGTGCTAGCAGGCGATGTAGATCTACTTATTTAAAGAAAAAACAAAAACATTTAGGATAATATTGATTTTTTAAAGATCTATAAAAAAAATATAATAGCTTTCTTTTTTGGTAAACGTTCCAAAATAAAGTTCGGCCTACTTTGATCTAGATCTAGCCTATATTATAGCATGATCATAGGCTACTCGTACTCGGTCTATTTAGGCTACTAAAAATGTGTAACAAACTTTACATTTGCTCAAGGATTCTATTCATAGATATCTCTGGATTTTAAGACATTTTTGTCATTTATTAATTAAAAATTTAAAATATAGGCCCTACACATGGCCGACCAAACTCTTAACGGTGTGAGACGATTGGGGGGGGGGGGGGGGGGGGGTGAGAGAGGTAAATATCTTTTATGAAAGCGTGACGTCGTTCATGGAAGATCCCCTGGATCTGAACAACTAATTGCCTATTAAAATATTAGCACTCTAAAGCTCGAACAAATATGACATATAGGCTAATACTTTAGCTAATTAAATGATATGTTAAACTTTTGTAATGCAGAGAAAAAACTGAATATAAGAGTCTAGTACTGTATCCCTAAAGTAATTTCAGACTTGGAAACTATCAAAACCAACCCCAGCTTTTTCCTTTTACTTGTCCGAAAAGTAGACTAACGTTATTTATTCAAGTAGGCCTAGGCATATAAAGCCAACTCTTTTTCTTTTACTCGCTTTCGGAAAAATTGCCTACCTGTACGATAAAAAATAATTGGGCGTAAAAAATTTGCAATGTCGAAATCGTGAGATTTCAATTATGGACCGCATCGAGTGCAGTCATATATATATAAGACGGCCAAAGTCTTCGGGCTTTGACCGTAACATATATATATATATATATATATATATATATATATATATATATATATATATATCATAGTAACAAATGGATTTGACCGCTAATGTTAGAATGTTTGTTTCTGTTTCCCGTTGTCTAGTCATACTGAGCTCATGAGTGGAGTAATTAGCCAGGAGTGATAACAACACGCAGGGGAGATAACTTCGCGTAGGGGAGATAGCCCTTACAAGTTGTCTTCTCTTGTTTCTTCGTGTTTCTTCGAGTGAGCCAAAAATAGAAATGTCCCTATTTAAATACCGTCGTGTCACATTTAAAGACATTAATAGCTGATTACATTTTTTCACCCCAAAACGACCATCGTCTTCCTCTATTTTCCTTTCTCGAATACAGATTATCTATTTATGAAAGCAAAGTGGTCAAATGTTGGTACATCTCTAAGGAAAAGTATTGCAATCGTACAAGAAAAAAAAAGGGGGGGGGGGGTGTTACAACTTCCAGCCACCTTCTCAAAAGCCTTCAGAATTTGAAAATCACATATTATATTCTCATAAAGCAGCATATTCTAACAACTGCTCGAATCTACGTATTCTTATAAAAAGTCACCTTTCTGTAGCTTTATTCCGCTGGAAGTGCTATCATTATTTCTTCCAGACTTTTTTCTCCGGAGGGGTGGGGGGGGGGGGGAAGGGGGGCACTTGGTATTTTCAAGGGGGGGGGGAGGGGACACTGATAAAATTATATATTTTCTACATAAATTCCATTTCGTTAGGGGGCGGTAGACTTCATTGGGGGGGGGGGGGGGGCGAAGAGATGCCTGGAAGAAACTCTGAGTGCCATGTTATATAGAAGAAAGTATAGGGAAGCTTACGAGTTCTATTTGTGTGGATTTACACGAGAGCAAGTTTTTATCTCAGACACTGGCTGTCTACGCCCCTGGTTAGTGTTAAGGTCAGTTAGCCAGACCTTGGAGTCTGGAGCATCTGCCAGAGTCGCCCCTGGCAAGTCAAACGTGTCTACGATTCTCGCAGACGACTCGTCTGATAAGACAGCGGTAACTGGATCCGTCTTGGCAAGGCGCCCACGATACCATTGGGTTGATGCTTACGATACCTGTGTTTGTCAAACACGATACCAGTCATTTGAACTCACGCTGTCACTGACTGGTGGTGACGATACCAGTGGTTGTTGGGGCCTACGATACAATTGATTAGTGGCCACGATACCAGTGGTTGGCGATCACGATACCCGTAGTTTGTGTTTACGATACCAGTGATTACAGCCCACGATACCAATGTTTGGAGACCACGATACCAGTGATTGGCGAGCACGATACCAGTGGTTTATACACTGATGGTCCAGTTGCCCCTGGTCATTGGTGTCACTTGTTTTGATGACATCGCCGTGTCCATTCCGTCGGCCGTCACTTGTGTGTCTAGCTAAGTGGTACTGGTCTCGAGGTCCGAATATATTACGTCATGCTGAGTTTCTGCTGTGGCTGAAGTCTTTTCACTAGGTGAGTACACACGGGGGGGGGGGGGGGGTGAGGTTTGGTTGCCGTGTATCATACGGGGTCCAGAGTCTTGATCCTATTTAGGCAGGGAGAGACACACGGCCGATGAGCTGTATGGACGGCCTAACCAGCTATTGGACGGTCGGTCGTATGGACGGCCAAACCAGCTATTGGACGGTCGGTCGTATGGACGGTCTGGCCAGGTGTATGGACGGCCTAACCAGCTGTATGGACGGCCTAACCAGCTGTATGGACGGCCTAACCAGCTGTATGGACGGTCGGTCGTATGGACGGCCTAACCAGCTATTGGACGGTCTGATCATCTGCATCTAGTTAACATCAACAAGCTTTTAAGGAATAAATGTAAACCTGATGTTTATGTAGTGCAATACAACTGATCTAATGACAATGTTAATGACAATGTTAACTATGTTGATTATGTATCAATGTAATATTTGTGTTGACGACACTACTCTGGGAAAACAAAATGTTAAGAACTATTTATAAAAACAAAGTCAATCTTTTCGTGGATTACTATAGTGGTGCCTCCCTCTACAACTTACAGCGAATGTTTCGTGATTTCTAGAAACATCACCAATTTAGATATTCAGTTTAACAGCCGAATAAAATAGATCAAGATCAGAGTTGAACAGTTTTGAGTTCCGAATTATTAAAAAAAAAAGTTTATTAATTCTACTTAAAATGTACACAATATTATTGAAAATTTCTATTATTTGCAGGTTTCTGTAAAAAAAAAAAAATAGCCTAAAAAAATCAATATGGACTGTCGATCGTTGAAAAAAGGTATATCGATCATTGGCACCGGCGATTTTGGTCGTTCGATTGGTAAAAGGCTGGTCATTACTGGATATGACGTCACTTTTGGAAGTCGCCGACCGGAAGTACGAAATCTGCGGGCCGACGATAAAGTTTTCGTCAACACTGTTGTGACGTCAGTGGGAGAGGCTTTGCGCAAAAACAGCATCATCGTATTTGCCGTGCGAGCTATTCACTTTGAAGAGGTCATCTCTAAATTTAGAACGGACCTTTCCGGAAAGCTAATAATAGATGTCTCAAACAAATCGAGACGCGACAGATACCTGACGTCAAATGCGGAGATGTTGCAAAATCTTGTACCGGAAGCGACGGTGGTGAAGGCGTTCAACGTCATTTCCGCTTATGCCATGGAGGCGGATTTCGATGGAAGTTCAAGGTTGGTCCCTGTGGCTAGCAACAGCTGCAAGGCTCGCTCGAAGGTCAAGGACATTGCTCGGTCCATGGGGTTCCAGCCTTTTGACGCCGGGATGCTGACGTCATCAAGGGACATTGAGATGTATGTCCACTGGCTGTTCCCGAAGTGGCAGTAAGTAATCGGTAGGGGTGAGCGGGGGGGGGGGGGGTGGATGGGTGGTTGAGGCGTTGTGGCCGGGTTGGTGGGGTGGGTTTGTGGATGGAGTTGTGGGGTGGGTGGTTTGATGTAGTTGGTGAGGCTGTGGATGAGCAGATTGGGTGATTATATAATGTGTGGGTGGTGGGTGGGTGAATGGGCCGGCCGATGCATGGGTGGGTGTGGTAGGCTGAATGGGTGGGATAGGCAGGGTGGGGTGGCCGTATTTGTGGAGTTAATGGACGGGGTTGTTTTGATGGTCTGGGAGAACAACGTGCACTGTGTGGGGTAGTGTTGGTGGGTGGGTGAGTAGCTCAATAGCTGGGAGTGGTGCATTTAGTGAGTGATGAGATGATTAGACCACCCACTACCATTTAATTCAGCAGCTGAAAGTTGCGGTGTTCCTAAACATGCTCTGTGCCTGTAGTGGTAGCCTCGACCTTTGACCCCTGGCGTACCTTGTTGTTTTAATATAACTTGGAAGACATACTTTGTAAAGCGTGTCAACATATAACCACTTGCATTCCTCCTCCCTCCCCTATGTTCAAATATTTTAAAACTGCACCGCAATAGAAGATCAACATGAACAGACGCCAATTTAGGCGTTCACTAACACAACCTGTGGGGATATACATACATACATACATATACATATATACACATACGTGACATGTATGCATGGATTTCAGACGGAAAGAAATCCCTTAGGTATAATGTCTGATCTATCTCTATGTCTGTGTGTTTGTCAGTTAGACTTGTAGTAGTTTTAACACGCTAACCTGTATGATTGTTGTCATCCGATTCTCTCCCCCCCCCCCCCTCCCAATAATTCCTCTGCAGTGTTTCTTGAAATTTTCGTGGGGGGGGGGGGGGCGGACACTGTTAAAAGTATATATTTTCTATATAAATTCCATTTCGTTCGGGGGGGGGGCGGTAGACTTTTTATCAGGTGGGGGGGGGGGGCGTAGAGATGCCTGAAAGAAACTCTGTTCCTCTGGCATTAGCAGGACGAGAGAAGTCTTGTAGACCTAAAGAATCTCTAAAATCTGACCGACTCAGCAAATACCGGCATTATAAAGTAAACCACTGCGTGTAACCTTTTGAGGTTTTTTATGTTTGCCAGACTTTGAGCTAACATGACAACGAGACGCGAGTTATTCAACCTTGTCCTACATAACGACGTCACACTTACGTCACCAGATCACATAAAGATAGATCTACATCGACAATGTAGGCTACACAAGCAGCAAGTGCACACTCTCAAGGGTCACGTTTTTGGTTGGTTGATCTTGCCAAATGTTAGGGTCACGTTTGTGCTTTGTTGATCTTGCCAAATGGTAGGGTCACGTTTATGGTTGGTTGATCTTGCCAAATGTTACGGTCACGTTAGTGGTTGGTTGATCTTGCCAAATGTTGGTTTGTGGTTGGTTGATCTTGCCAAATGTTAGGGTCACGTTGAAGTGTTGTAATGTTCCTCATATAACAGCGGCACTGTACAGTTCCTACAAAATCACGTTACGGTCTTGTTACCTGGTTACTCACAAGATAATGTTTATGTTTTATCCCTCTCCCACACACACCATGTTCACCACAGGATCACGCTAACACCATGTTCCCCACAGGATCACGCTAAATTCTTGTTCCCCACAGGATCACGCTAAAGTCTTGTTCCCCCCCCCCACAGGATCACGCTAAAGTCTTGTTTCCCCCCCCCCCCCACAGGATCACGCTAAAGTCTTGTTCCCCCCCCCACAGGATCACGCTAAAGTCTTGTTCCCCACAGGATCACGCTAAAACCATGTTCCCACAGAATCACGCTAACACCATGTTCCCCCCCCCCCACAGGATCACGCTAACACCATGTTCCCCACAGAATCACGCTAACACCATGTTCCCCCACAGAATCACGCTATCACCATGTTCCCCACAGAATCACGCTAACACCATGTTCCCCCACAGAATCACGCTAACGTCATGTTCCCCACAGGATCACGCTAACACCATGTTCCCCGCACAGGATCACGTTAACACCATGTTCCCCCCACACGATCACGCTAACCTCTTGTTCCCCTCGCCAGGTTCCCGATCCTGCTAACAGTGTTGATCATGATCACGTGGTGGCTGCACGTGGTCTATGTCTACTACGTCCAATCAGAAACCTACACGTGGGAGCAGCTCTTCGTCAAGGTCTCCAATAAGCCGCTGGCTATGACGGCTGTCACCATTCTAAGTAATACATCATTTCCGTTAGGTGGTACCCAACAACGTCTTCAGGGTTTCTTTCAGACATCAGGGGGGGGGCAGTTGAAACTTCCTGGGGACGAACACTTGCTAAATTATGTTAAAGTATAGTATTCTCTACACTATTTAAACAGTTTTTCTATTTCTTTTGGGGTGGGGGCCTTAGAAGTGACCAGGGAGCGAGTGTGGATGGGGGGGGGGGGGGACTCTTATGGTAATTTTATTGTTATGGTCCAACATTTTGGTTGGTCGTTGCCATGGTGATAAAACCCGTGTGACGATCATCATGGCGGCGGTGATGTCAAACATGCACCAGAAACCTTGTATTATATCTTAGACGCAACAGCCTTATCTAATGCTGTAGTTTAATTAACTGTAGGTAATTAAAATATTAGCAGGTAATTTTATCAACGTGAATACTGGCGGTGGTGGGGGTTTGGTGATATAGTTTCAACACAGTGTTAGCTGTGGTTCGCTTTGACCAGTCATAGAGGCATCAGGGTTTACTGGCGGAGTCAGTATTCATAGGGGAGTCAGTTGAGTCAATTTTCTGATTAGAGAGACATTTTCGCAAATATTGTGATAGAGTAGTCAGTTGAGTCAATATATACGGGAGTCAATTGAGTCAAAATATAGAGGAATCAGTTGAGTAAATATACAGGGGAATCAGTTGAGTCAATATATACGGGAGTCAGTTGAGTCAATAATATTAAGATAAGGGAGTCACTTGAGTCAGATTCCAATAGGCGAGTCAGCCAAGGCAGTATTCAATAGGGGAGTCAATATCAGTCGAAAGAATAGTTTGTCCACACATATGGTCCATTGTGACATGGAATTAGTACATTTATTTCGTATTTAAAAGTCAGAAAAATGAACTAATATTAAGGATTTTTATCTCAGCGATCCTTTTTTTTCCCATGACGTCACATCCGCCTGTACTCTATTTCCCCTAGGCCTGACCTACATGCCCGGATGCCTGGCAGGGTTTCTCCAACTGAGGAACGGAACCAAACACCGCCGGTTCCCCTGGTGGCTTGACTCGTGGCTCAAGGCGCGCAAACAGCTGGGCCTCATCTGCTTCTTCCTCGTCTGCCTGCACGTCTGCATCTCCGTGCTGCTCATGAGCCCCACCTACTTCCACTCGTGGTTCCACGGCACGGAGCACGACATGCACGGGCATCACGTGCACAATGGGACGCAGCCCAAGCCGGATGTTGAGCCATGGATGACGTGGAAGGTAATTTAAATAAGTATTTAAACCCTAACCCATATGAAAGGGTGACGTGGTTAGCCCTATCGCCCAGCTGCGTTACCTTTTTCTAACATGAGAGGTACCCATTAGTGCTGGGTGGCTCAAAGATGTTCTATTGACTTGAACCTGGATTCGAACACGTGACTTTCGGTTCTCAGACTAGCGCTTTACCGCTAGGCCACAGACAGACAGACAGACAGACAGACAGACAGACAGACAGACAGACAGACAGACAGACAGACAGACAGACAGACAGACAGACAGACAGACAGACAGACAGACAGACAGACAGACAGACAGACAGACAGACAGACAGACAGACAGACAGACAGACAGACAGACAGACAGACAGACAGACAGACAGACAGACAGACAGACAGACAGACAGACAGACAGACAGACAGACAGACAGACAGACAGACAGACAGACAGACAGACAGACAGACAGACAGACAGACAGACAGACAGACAGACAGACAGACAGACAGACAGACAGACAGACAGACACAGACAGACAGACAGACAGACAGGCAGGCAGGAGGGCGGGCGGGCGGGCGGACAGACGGACAGACAGACAGACAGACAGATACATGTATATATATCGTATATTATTTACTTCCTCACAGGGTGAAATCGCCAGTCTCCTGGGTATCCTAACTTACGCCCTTATGTGTGTACTTGCTGTGACGTCAATACCGAGCGTAGCGGAAACTCTCAACTGGGTCGAATGGCATTTCATCCAATCAAAACTCGGCTTCTTCGCTCTAATTTTAGCCGTGTCCCACGCGTGGGTGATGGGGATTCCCCACTGGGTGGAGCACACGAGCCCCAAGGAGCTGCTCCTGTCCATCACCTTCATGAGCACCCTCCTGCCCGCCTGCGTCCTCCTGATGCGGTTCACGCTGTGTCTGCCGCTGATCCGCCCGCGTCTGAAGAAGATCAGGATGGGCTGGGAGAGCGAGACGGTCAGAACTTCCGCTTTTGCCAGAGTTTCGAACGGGGAGGCGGGGCTTGCGAGAAATGGCCAGGTTTTTCAGAAAGTTGAGGCCAGGGAAAAGATGTGCCCGTGTAGCAGCGACCAGGCCGCATCCGACTGCTGCAACTACTCCAACGGCGAGTACTGCTGCTGTGGAGACCAGGGACTGGAGGTCAAGGTCAAGGCGTCCAGCTGCTGCCAGCCAACGCCGGTTAAAAATGGCCACCAGCTTCCGGTCACGTTACCAAGGAGCGTGGGGGCGACTCCCCTCCACCCCCGCCCCGTGGAATCGTTCGAGCAGACAAGGGTCAAGGTTCATCAAAGCGCGCGTAAGGGGGAGGCGGGGAGACCTGAGACCGTCTCTCTTGTCTGACAAGACTTATTGAAATCGTTAGGGTGGGGGGGGGGGGGGGAGACGGGGAGACCTGAGACCGTCTCTTGTCTGACAAGACTTATTGAAATCGTTAAGGGGGGGGGGGGGGGAGACGGGGAGACCTGAGACCGTCTCTCTTGTCTGACAAGACTTATTGAAATTGAAAAAAAAGGGGGAGGGGGAGGTGTACTGTTTGTCTCGTCTATAACTACCAAAATTAAAATGAAAAATGTGAAACAAAAAAAAAAATGGCCTAATCATCATTTTTTTTTAAATTTATTTTTGTGAAATAGAAACAATGAATTCTTAGAGCGATTATATTTAGTACTAGATTGTTTTATAGAAAGTTAGCGTCTGGGTGTGATCAACTGTAACCACGAGAAGACGGGTATTCCTGTGTTCTAAAAATAGCTCAAAGCGAATCGCTGAATGTCAAGTTTATCAATACTGGCTGAGTTTATTTGGTGGGCCAAAATATTTATCTCGAGCCGCTGTTTACTGGAAGCTTGTCAACCGTTAGGTGGGCGTGGTTCATGTTTTCTGGGGAGTCGTTGATTTGGACGAGGTAGACATGTATTTAGGTGTTGTAGACATGTATTTTGCAGTGATAGACATGTATTTAGGTGTGGTAGAACTGGTCCGTGTATGTCCGACAAGGTCCGTGTATGTCCGACAAGGTCCGTGTATGTCCGACAAGGTCCGTGTATGTCCGACAAGGTCCGTGTATGTCCGACAAGGTCCGTGTATGTCCGACAAGGTCCGTGTATGTCCGACAAGGTCCGTGTATGTCCAAAAAAGTCCATGTATGCCCTTTTAAATTTTATAGCACTGCCTCGAGTCAATAAACTCTTTAGCTTTACGAGTCTTTTAGTGTCACCATGTTCGCGAATTTCAAGTTCTAGTCTACTGGTTCGACAACTGGGCCAACATTCAAGGCCAAAGTTTACCAGACCTAAGGGCCCATAAAGTCCCTCTACATTTCTCGAACCATAGGGTTCGTCTAAACAAGGCATTTAGTGATCAGCCATTGCAGGTTGGCCGTCAAGATAATCCAGCCATTGCAGGTTGGCCGTCAAGCTAATCCAGCCATTGCAGGTTGGCCGTCAAGATAATCCAGCCATGGTTGGTTGGCCGTGAAGCTAATCCAGTCATTGCAGGTTGGCCGTCAAGATAATCCAGCCATTGCAGGTTGGCCGTCAAGATAATCCAGCCATTGCAGGTTGGCCGTCAAGCTAATCCAGCCATGGCTGATTGGCCGTGAAGCTAATCCAGTCATTGCAGGTTGGCCGTCAAGATAACCCAGTCATTCCAGGTTGGCCGTCAAGATAATCCAGTCATTGCAGGTTGGCCGTCAAGATAACCCAGTCATTCCAGGTTGGCCGTCAAGCTAATCCAGCCATTGCAGGTTGGCCGTCAAGCTAATCCAGCCATTCCAGCATGTTCCACATTCCCACTTGAAGCAAATAAATGTGTCAATGTATGCCAACAGTCTTCAATACATATGTTTATTTAAAGTATATTTGCATTTTTTCTCTATAAAGTCAGAAAACAACTTGTTTCACTGTTAGTATAAAGTTATTTTTCTTTAACTGCTAGTGGTTATAAATAAGAGAGCAATGACCACACTATCCAGAATCAGATGACTTCAACTGACTCATGCATCGTCTGTCATAAAAGTGGACGATTCTTTGACTATGATACAAAATTTTTAACTGCTGGTGCTGATATACACGTCTTTAGTCGCTACCACTGTAAGCTGTTGTAAACAACGAAAAAAAAAGTAGGTCACATGACGAAAACGAGGCTAATTATATCCTTGTTGTCCCTCCCCACATGAGCGACTTAAGGCCTATGACCGTAGAATGTAAACACTATGTTTATAGTTGGAGGATTTAAAAATAATGTTAGCGTGGGGGCCACATACAAGGGTCGGCTTTACAATCTCTGAACAGGCGCTGTCCTTAGGGCTTTAAACTTTGAGCTCAATGGACACGGTCCATATAATGACGTCATTGGGATCAGAAATTGATTTTTTATTTGCTAAAGAATTTAAAGAATTTGACTATCCTTCGCCCATCCAAGTTTTCAGCTTCCTACGGAGATGATCATATGTGGAGACAGACCTAGACTAACAAAGGCTGGTCCTGTCTGAACAAACTGCTTTTACACTCAAACATAGACATTCTTTAATGCTAACACGAAGTTACACGTAGATCTAGATGCACACACACACATACTTATAGACACAACGGATCAACCGATCTACCGGAAACAACCCAACTTATTTTAAAACTGGGTTGGTGACTTTTGCTATATTTAGTAACAAATCGGGTCCGGCTGTAAACAATGCACGAGTTCTGTAGCGGAAGTAAATTGCTTATCGTTTGCCGGGACGTTTGCTCTTATCTCCCTTGTTGGTAAGGGTAACGGGGGGAGACATCAAAAAATTAAGACATTTATCTCTGCTAGCCTGAGTAGCATATACATGTGTAGTAGCATATGCCAGGTGTAGTAGCACATATCAGGTGTAGTAGCACATATCAGGTGTAGTAGCACATGCCAGGTGTAGTAGCACATAGTACATTTCAGAGGTAGTAGCACATATCAATGTGTAGTAGTACATATCAGGTGTAGTAGCACATGTCAGGTGTAGTAGCACATAGTACATTTCAGAGGTAGTAGCACATATCAATGTGTAGTAGTACATATCATGTGTAGTAGCACATGTCAGGTGTAGTAGCACATGTCCGTGTTTGTAACACACATCAGGTGTAGTAGCATATGCCAGGTGTAGTAGCACAGTCAGGTGTAGTAGCACATTTCAGATGTATTAGCACATATCAATGTATAGTAGCACATTTCAGGTGTAGTAGCACATGCCAGTAGTAGATGTCTGGTGAAGTAGAAAACTTTATGTGGTGTGTTGCTTAGATGAGTATTGATTCAACGGCTATTTCATAATCAAGTGTAGTCATCTTTCTTTTATTTATAATCATTTTAAAAAAGATCTTTCCTACATCATTGTAAGTT
>NW_026734038.1:0-10000 GCF_028476545.2 Physella acuta
GATAAGACAATGTTTACACTCGAGAATCAATGACGTCATATTATTTTGTACACTCTCCCGGCTGTCGACTTTTTTCTACTATATGCTGAATATTATGACGTCATATTTCGCTTCCGCTTTACTGTGAAAGTTTTTAATTTGTTTGTGTTTTCTCTAGAGCGTTATTGTCAGATAGATAGATAGATACA
Organism: Physella acuta; assembly: GCF_028476545.2. Lineage (NCBI taxonomy): Eukaryota > Metazoa > Mollusca > Gastropoda > Physidae > Physella > Physella acuta. The sequence continues at coordinate 189 of NW_026734038.1, forward strand.
TACATACATAGATACATAGACAGACAGCGAAACTATTATTACAGATATATTATATATATATATATATATTTACATATTATTAAATGTATATATGTATATATGTATATATGTATATATGTATATATATATATATATATATATATATATATATATATATATATATATATATATATATATATATATATATATATATATATATATATATATATATATATATATATATATATGTGTGTGTGTGTGTGTGTTCAAAAAACTGCATTTAATCGACTAGTTTGATGTTCCTTCACATCATCAAAATTCTCCCGCGCTACAAATCCATCACCAGCAAATCCACTCCACCCCCTCACTCTGACACTCCAAGCTTCCATTAATCCACTCCACGCGTCTTTGCAAACTCCTTAACAAAACCGCACTCCCCCCCCCCTCCCTCCCTACCGTCCAGCTGTTTTCTACGCACTCTTTTCTCTTCTATTCTCCTAAACGAAACCGTACCCACATTCTTCCATAGCAATAAAGAATTTTGTTTTTGCACTTTACTCAGAAATATTTTTTTTTACAACCATCTAATCTATAAAACACACACACCTCCACCCTTTTCTTCCTACCCCCACCTCCGTCCGCCTCAACTCCACCCAACCACCCACCCACCCAACCAAACATACAAACTCTCACCCTCCCTACCACATACACCCCACCCTCCCTACCACATACACCCCACCCTCCCCACCCTGCCCACCAAACACACACTCCCACCCTCCCCACCAAACACGCACACACACCAACCCTCCCCACCAAACATACACACACCCCCAGCCTCTCTACCCAACTACACCCCAACCGTCCTAACCCACCTCCACTCGACCCCCACCCCCCACCCATCACACACCCCCCACCATCCCTATCCACATCCACCCCACCCTCTTAACCCACCTACACCTACAATTCTCTACCAGACATACTCACCTCCACCCCACCCCTCCCCACCAGACACACACACACACCCTCCCTACACACCTACACCCAAACCCCCTAACCCACCTACACCCAAAATTCTCCACCAGACAAAATCCCCCCCCCCCTCCCCCACGGTCCATAAACACCCTTATCTCTACCCCAGAAAGCAACCCCTCCACGAAAATAAGCCAACAGCATTGGCCAATGAATTATTGATGAACTCAAACTGATTTCCCTAACAAATCAAGGTAATAGTTTCTTGCATTGGCCTCATGTGGTCCAGACATATGACTGGGAAAGCGCAAACAGGCAGGGAGAAAATAAAAAGGCTTTATCAGTGTATTATCTGGTGGCCAGATTTTTGCAAGAGTAAAAGTCAAAAAATTTTTTTTTTGTTTCGTTTATTTTTTGTTTTTAAATTTGGCATTATCCGGTGGTTAGATATTTGCAAGAATAAAAGTCAAAATATTTTTTTTTGGCTTGTTTTTTTTTAAATTTGGCATTTTCTAGTGGGCAGATTTTTACAAGAATAAAAGTCAAAAATTTTTTTTTTTCCGTTTTGTTATTTTTGTTTTTAAATTTGGCAAAATAAGCATTGGAAGGCAGTGATGTCTTTTAAAAAGAAATAATATGTTGAATATTAGTATTGGGTTTTCTTTATTTTGGGTATCTGCGTGGTTTATACGTTGAGTTTGTCATACAGCGGAAGAAATGTATATAGAGGGTTTGAACTACTGAATATCATTAACAAGCCGTATCAACATGTGTATCTAGTAAGTACGGAGGAAAAAGATACATAAAACCCTAAACCTAGCTAGAACATTGCTTCCAATTTTATTCAAAACACTAACCCTACTCTAACCATAAACATTAGTATGTCCACTAGACTAAAAATATCCTGGTTAGTCCTAGAATATCATGCTATACTCTTTTTAATTTTTTTGCGCTTAAATATCCTGGTTCACGCTAAAACGATAGTTCTAGGCTAATATCTCATCCTTACATATGCCCTATATGCTAGCATATCATAAGAGCTATATTGTAATGCTCCCCTCTATAATATACTTCTACAAGCTAAAATATACACGTTTCATGCAATAATACACTTCTCCGTTATAAAATGCACTTTTCAATAGTATACATTTCTCCATCGTAAAAAATCCTGCATTCAAAAATATATATCCCAACGCTAAAATACACTTTACCATGCTAAAATACACTTCCCCACGCTAAAATATACTTCCCCACGCTAAAATACACTTCCCCACGCTAAAACACACTTCCCCACGCTAAAACACACTTATTCACGCTAAATTACCCTTCTCAACGCTAAAATACACTTCTCCACGCTAAAATACATTTCCCCACGCTAAAATATACTTCCCCACGCTAAAATACACTTCCCCACGCTAAAATACACTTCCCCACGCTAAAATACACTTCCCCACGCTAAAATACACTTTCCCACGCTAAAATACACTTCCCCACGCTAAAACACACTTCCCCACGCTAAAACACACTTATTCACGCTAAATTACCCTTCTCAACGCTAAAATACACTTCTCCACGCTAAAATACACTCCCCCACGCTAAAATACCTTTCCCCATGTTATACCAACCAACAACAAAACACCAACCAGCCATACAACCCTACCGCTTTAAAAACCCTCCACACACACCACATCTTAATTAACCCATTAATTTTCTAACACAATCCATCCACCCAGTTTAATGACGTCACCAGCTCATTCTCATAACGTATTCCCCCTCTACCCCCACCCCACAACCCATCTTTACACCATCGTTCTACAATGAAAGACCTTTATTGATTATTTTTATTGACCTTTCGACTCCCCGTGTCAACACAGAGTGACCTTTGACCCGCCGAGTCAACATTTCGACCAAATAAATTTTGTTTTATTTCTCACAGTACCCTGTGAAGAAATGGACGTCTTTTATGCCCAGGTTTTTATCTTTACTTCCCGCGGCTAAAACAGGGGCTATGAACGTAAAGCGTGGAACATCCGCGTGTTTACAGTACGTGATTGTGTTAAATGGGAGAACAAAACTTTCACGATGACATCTTGGGTAAACATTTTAAAAGTTGGGCGGCGGTTAATGATTGTAATTTAAGAAGAGAGTTGGGCTCAGGGGATTTATTGTGTTACATTGGAAGTATGGGGGGATTCAATTTGGTCATTAACGAATGGGTCGTATGTCTTCATAATGGGGACATGTAACTTCGACATTGCATGCATTTGGAGTTCAATTTGACACATATTACATGGGGCAAATGCATTTTCAAGGTAATTCATACAAAGAATTTATATGCCATTGTGACATTGCAAGAATGACTATCAGACAATATATGCTCTCGCTATTACTGCATGAGTCCACCCAGCTGTAATGGGTACCTGACTTACGTTGGGGAATGTAAATTCGGCTGGGAATGGTGCTGACCACACCATCTCTGCATAAGCCGAGGTCAAGAAACGTATGAACTCTATGGATCGTTAGATTTAAAGAGGAATCTTTACTTTTACTGCTAAGTATGGTTTTAAAATTTGCCTAATTAAATTATAGTTAAATTATACAATTTATACTTTTAAGCCAAAACATCAATGAGAAATTTACCAACTTGTTATCGCTTATCTTAGCATATGGTCTAATGTCATTTGAATACAGACGTATAACTATTTCTTTAATATTTTCATGGTAATTTATTTAAATGTTGTTATTGTATTATTTTTTTTATTTTTTTAAATAATGGCCATTGTGAAAAAGGGAATCTGTGCCTACCTTTGGTACCTTTATAAAATATTTTATTATTATTATTATTTTTTTTTATTTTTATGATAACTATGATGATTATTTTTATTATTATCATTATTTTTATTTTTATTATTATTACCATTTCGTATATTATTATTATTTCTTTTGTTATACTTATCATTATTATTACCTATATTATTATCACTATTACTTTTGTTATTGGTATTAATATTATTTCTATAATAATTATTATTATTATCTTCCATCCCTCCTTATTTGACACAAATCCTCACACTCTCACCTCCTCATTTGACATATACCCCCCACCCCACTTCCTCCCCTCCTTATATGATAGAAACCCTCAACCCCCCCCCCCCTCCCACCAGCATGCTCGCAGACCCAGGCGCCGCCTATGATCCGCCATGCCACTAAACCTGTACCCCCCCCCCTGCTCAGAGACCAAAGACACACAGAAAAGGAGGAAGAAACGAGGCGGCACTCGAAACAGCAGACAGACGGGCTAAGTGAGATTAACGACAGACGGAAACTCAGACAGACACAGACAAACGAGGCGAGCTTTCCACAGTCTATAGCAGTCTACAACATACATACAACATACTGTTACGACCCCAAGTGATCTTTACCTGGGTTTGGTCCCATCGAGGAGGGCCAGGTAATTAAAATGAAATGCTTAGGCATGTTAATGCACTGGCCAGCATAGGCCGTGAGAGTCTGGGGGTTTTGATGGCCACACCGGATTGGATTCCACGCTGTGGGCGGTGCATACCTGGTGTCTTGGGGGACTCGGCTATTAACGTGGCCAACAGCCCATAAATTACCTGGTGACACCACGGGCTGACCGTTGATGCATGACCTAGGGTCAGGCCTTAATTAAAATCGTTCCCACGGTGTAGAACGGGGGACGAGTACTTTAGGAGGGTAGACGGGGACACTCTACACAGACACTCGGGACACACACACGGAGACGGACGGACGTCTCAGATAGCTAGGTCTAGAGGAGACAGACATGGGTCGTCTCTGTGAGCTAGTGGAAAGCCACGACATGTATTAGACTTAGGCTAGGCTAGACGGTTAGGGACAAGTAGGGTAGTCGTACTAAGGACTGTAGTTGTTGTAAATAGTTGTGTATATTTCTGATAGTTGTACTTCGGTGGCGGGTTAATGTTAGATGTTGTATTTTGTGGCGAATAAATAGAGATTACTGAAGTTGGCTTTTATTTATTTTTATTTTCTTCTTCTTGTTTACGATCCCCTGACTAGTTCGAAAGGATTAGAGAAGGGGGTACGTAACAATACATACAACATACATACAACATACATACAACATACATACAACATACATACAACATACATACAACATACATACAACATACGTACAACATACATACAACATACATACAACATACATACAACATACATACAACATACATACAACATACATACAACATACATACAACATACGTACAACATACATACAACATACATACAACATACATACAACATACATACAACATACATACAACATACATACAGGTCTGTATGTGGATGGATGGACCTACTCAACAGACCATAGGGTGGCCTTCTACATACATATAACAAGGGTATAGAGGACAAATGCAATACGTCACATTTTTGTGTGAAATCGGTGGGAATTGCTACTTATATTGTCAATAATACAATCTACAAGAACACTCATGCACACTTTCAGAAAAGTAGAATGCAAATATTTTATGAATGTTTAAACATAATATTTATACTATTTTAAATATTGGAGTTAGATTTATAAACTCCCTTTTCTCGAGATTATGTTTTTTTGGACATACTGCACTTGTCCCCTATACACACACTCTCTCTCTCTCTCTCTCTCTCTGTATATATATATATATATATATATATATATATATATATATATATATATATATATGGTGACAGGACAAATGATCTCAAGGACAAAAGATACTGGGCAAAATATACCAGGACAAATAATACCATGGACAAATGATCTTAGACAAAATATCTCAGACAAAATATCTCACAGCTAAATTTTATTAGTATATACGATGATTTTAGAAACTTAAACTCTAGCTTTATCCGCCATATGGATCTTCAGGTCTGAAAAAGGAATTAGAGTTTTTTACTTTAAAAAAAAAAACTTTACATGCGCTGACCTTAAACTTGGTGACCTTGACATTTAACATCTCGTGACCTTCACACCTGAAATCGTCTGAACGCTAAAAAAATCGAAATTTATTCACAGCCAACACTTCGATGACCTGGGCTAGGTTACTGTGCTGTGATGACGTCAGCCTCTATCTCCATCCCACGACCCCCCCCTCCCTCTCCTCACCACCACCCACCTCCCACCACACTATCAGACATCTCACTGGTGACCTTGAAATCAGCGTTAACTACCGGGTCAACTGGCGAGTCTCGGTGCGTCCGCCTGAGTCCCGAGGGGGTCGGGAGGGTGGGGTGGGGGCACGGCTGCCAGAATCGTTCTACTGGAGCTCAGTACTTTTATTGTGCCAAATACAACATACATACAACATACATACAACATACATACAACATACATCCAACATACATCCAACATACATACAACATACATACAACATACATACAACATACATACAACATACATACAACATACAGACAACATACATACAACATACAGACAACATACATACAACATATATACAACATACATACAACATATATACAACATATATACAACATACATACAACATATATACAACATACATACAACATACATACAACATATATACAACATATATACAACATACATACAACATACATACAACATACATACAACATACATACAACATACATACAACATACATACAACATACATACAACATATATACAACATACATACAACATACATACAACATACATACAACATACATACATACAACATACATACAACATACATACAACATACATACAACATGCATACAACATACATACAACATATAAACAACATACATACAACATACATACAACATACATACAACATATATACAACATACATACAACATACATACAACATACATACAACATACATACAACATACATACAACATACATACAACATACATACAACATACATACAACATATATACAACATACATACAACATAATACAACATACATACAACATACATACAACATACATACAACATACATACAACATATATACAACATACATACAACATACATACAACATACATACAACATACATACAACATATATACAACATACATACAACATACATACAACATACATACAACATGCATACAACATACATACAACATACATACAACATACATACAACATACATACAACATACATACAACATACATACAACATACATACAACATAAATACAACATACATACAACATACATACAACATACATACAACATACATACAACATACATACAACATACATACAACATACATACAACATACATACAACATATATACAACATACATACAACATAATACAACATACATACAACATATATACAACATACATACAACATACATACAACATACATACAACATATATACAACATACATACAACATACATACAACATACATACAACATACATACAACATACATACAACATACATACAACATACATACAACATATATACAACATACATACAACACAATACAACATACATACAACATACATACAACATACATACAACATACATACAACATACATACAACATACATACAACATATATACAACATACATACAACATACATACAACATACATACAACATACATACAACATATATACAACATACATACAACATACATACAACATACATACAACATATATACAACATACATACAACATATATACAACATACATACAACATACATACAACATACATACAACATACATACAACATACATACAACATACAACATATATACAACATACATACAACATACATACATACAACATAATACAACATACATACAACATACGTAGGTCATTTAGATGTGTAACACAGAAATACTGAAGTTTTTATTCAACAATCACAGTAAACAAGCTATCAACTTTTACCTTCAAAACATTCCAAAACGTAAACGTGGTTTTTAAATTTCACTCGTATAAAAATCATACAAACACATTTGATCAATTTTATCTCCAAAGTAACGAAAGTTAAAAAAAAAGTAAACTACCCCATCCCCTAAAAACATGTGTACTGTTCAGTTCCAATTACATCTACGTGTAGCCACGCCCACCATTACATCTACGTACAGCCACACTCCCCATTACACCTCCGTATATCCACGCCTCTGCTTCGCCCAACACCTCAGACCATATTAAGCGGGAATTACCGGAGAGCTCCATAAATTTTCGTCACGTCTTCTCGAGCCTAATAAGGGGAATCCCCACGGGACAAGTGAGCTGGCCAGTGGTCGTGGTGTTAAAATGTCGACCAGTTTGCTGTGTCGTTATGACATACTATATATATATATATATATATATATATATATATATATATATATATATATATATATATATATATATATATATATATATATATATATATGCATATATGACAACAGATTCTTCTCAGCAATATGTGTACACGTACTTTTGTTGAGGAAAAGATGCTGGTTATACTGATTGTATACACTTAATGTTATTTAAACACAGTAATAAAATAAAAAGTATATTCGAATGTAGAAACACATATTTAATTTTGTAGCAGGAGTAGTAATTCTTATTTTTTTATCAGTATAAGAAAAAGTCACAACAGACATTAGAAAATACTAGAGTTGTTGATTTAAAAAAAATCTCTACCTTACAATGCAATATTGTGTTTTAGCTATAGCTTTATAGGTTCCATGACAAATGATCTCAGGAAAAATGATTTCAGGACAAATGATTTCAGGATAAATGATCTCAGAACAAATGATCTCAGACAAAAGATATCTGAACAAAATATATCAGGACAAATGATCTCAGGACAAATGATCTCAAGGACAAAAAGATATCTGAACAAAATATATCAGGACAAAATATATCAGAACAAATGATCTCAGACAACATATCCCAGATAAAGAAACATTTATTCGTTATTTCTATTAGGTTCCAACTACATTAAACATTTTTAATATTAGCAGATCTTGCAATTCGAGAATATGAAGAGTTTAATAAGAGAACAGTAAATAGATTATTCACATCGGTAATATATATATATATATATATATATATATATATATATATATATATATATATATATATATATATATATATATATATAAAATCTGATGTAAACATATAACTAAATCTCTTACATTTTACAAGAGTTACTTTCTATGTACAGTGTATTTACCTATTAAGGAGACCATTACAAAACCAAATTTTAGGTCAACTTAACAATGCCTTGGACCCAATGGGCCCACTGAACACAATGTAAGGAAAGAAAATCTAAAAGAAAGGCCTGGTAGAGACACAAGACAAGGAATCGCTTGGGGGGTCCGGGAAGACAAAAGTCGATACGTTAGGCGGTGATGGGCGAATACGATAGTTTAATGTTACTTATTCAAATACCGGAGGGCCATTACGATACCTCAAGGGGAGAGGGTTACCAATATAACGAAGAATGTACTAGATCGATACGTAGAAGCTTATTTTTTTTTTACAATGCATTTTTATTTCGTTAACGTGTTTGTGTGTTGGGGGGGGGGGGGGGTGGGGTGGGGGGAGGTTGGGGAAGTGGGGGGGGGGGGGGAGTTTAGGATTGTTTAATACAACAGTTAATAGTGCTTTCTGAAGATTTAAGTCCCTTACGACTATATAAAGTGGTTCGAAAAATGTCAGTAAATCAAATAAAAAAACTAAATAAACCGGGAGTGATATCCCCTAAACTTTCTCGAATATTCTTATATAACTTGGAATATAGACATGATTTTTAATTACTTAAACTTTTAAAAATAGAATAGAATCTCATAGAAAAAGTACTTTATAAATTTACATTCGTTTTTTAAGATATCGGAAATAGCGTAAATTAG